>NW_022900945.1:28005192-28039297 GCF_012274545.1 Fukomys damarensis | reverse complement strand
AAAAAAAAAAAAAAAAAAAAAAAAAGGCAGAAAGAAAAATACCATCTGAGTAACTATCAAGAGCTCATATGTTCAGGATTCTGCATAATCAGTATATACTAATTAAAAGATACAAAGGGTAGTTAAAAAAGAACTTACATGTTAATATTGTCCTATTCAGCTTAACCTTCTGGATAACTGTTTTCTAATTTCTCCTCCAATCTCTCAGAGTTTCTCTTTCATCCTCACTCTCAGCCAATGGCCTTATTTTCTGTTGCTCTGAGAAAAATGAAGAAATCAGAAAACCTCTGATAGTGCCTACCTTCCACATCTTCCTACTATTGATGTATCCATAATCTGAACCTCTGTCCTTGATATGATAAAGTGTCTGTAATCCTGAAACCAAATATCCCACCCTTTCTCATCTACTTCAACGTATGTTTTTTTGGCAGTGCTCTCCCACTCCATCAAAATATTCCCGTCCTGAATCATTCTTAACCGTTCTCATTTTAAGAATAAAAAACGGCTGTGAACTCTTTCCTCTCACTCCTTCCTTTCCATTTCTTTCTTCTTTATAGACAACTTCCCGAATACCGTCTGTATTTGTTCTTTCCAGTTCCTTTCCTCCCACTTCCACAGAGGCTGTTTCAATTATGATAATCTTTTTTTTCTGAAATTATTTTGTCTCCCTTCCAGGTTGCTAAATTCAGCAGTGAACCCTTAAATCTTCTTAGCTATTGACAGCACTTGGGACACTAGGCCATTCACATTCCTTTGAAAACCTCCTGAACTTCAGGACACGACGGTATTTTATCCACTATTTGCTGGTCACCTCCTTTCAGCCCTCTTTGCTGTCCTTCCTCGTTACCATAATTTTTCTGACTTCTTTTATTCAGTGTAATTTCCTTAGGATTCCTGCACATATCCGTTGTTCATTTCATTGCTGAGTAGTGTTTTCACTCATCCATTCACCTGTTCAAGGTATGGACTGATTCCAATGTTTGGCTCTAATTAATAAAGCTGGGATGAACATTCATGTATGAGTTTTAATGTGAATATAAGTGAAAAGATAACATTGGCCTCATAAAATGAGCTGAGAAATATTCCCTCTTCTATTTTCTGGGAGAGATCAGTAGATACATATAATCGGTGTTAATTTGTCCATATATATATATATATTTTTTTTTTTATTTATTTTTTTTCCCAGTGCTGGAGATGGGACCGGAGATCCTGTGCATGTTAGACAAGGGCTCTACCACTGAGCCACATCCTTAGATTTTCAGGATATTTTGACATTGAAACGCTTTAAACTAGTTCTGAGTTTCATCTCTTCTTTATCTACACACATTCTAATCTCATTGTTTTAAATACTATATATGTTCTAAAATGTATATAAATCTGGGATCTCCACCCTGAACTTCAGACTCATACATAGCATTGCTTACTGGATATCTCTCTCTCCATCTGGTTGTCTAAAACTATCTCAATACAACCCAAATTAGTCTCCGATCTATCCTCAAAGTATTCTGCTCAGCTTCTTGCACCATCTTCATGTATGGCTATCTTATCTTTCAGTTGCTTAGGCCAACCTTCCCTCATTCGCTGCCAACTCCTCTTTTTTCCCCATCCCTCATCTAACATCTCAGTAACTCCTACTAGCTCCACCTTCAAAGCAGACACAGAATCCAGTGTGTCCCACTAAACTGTAATGACCCAGATCTTGGGTCACAGTTCAGGACCTTGTGCTTGCCAGGCAGGGGCGGCAACCACTGAGCTACATCCCTGGCTCTCTCCAGCATCTCTAACAGCCTGATATACAGTAAATGCTCAGTAAACATCTGCTGGCTGGCTGGACGGATGGATCTCTCTCAGGTGACACATTTCATCAAAGAGACAGAGACAATTTTCTAGAGCTGTCTCTACAGTACATTAGAATGATCTGGAAAATATTTATCATGCAGCTAGCTGTAAGCCTGGCCATTATCAGGAAGTTTACAGTATTAAGCCCAAGGAGATATGATGATAATTGTAAATGGCAGATTCTTAAGGATGTCAGCCCAGCTGGTTGGCTAATTTTCTTTTCATTGAGTTTATTGGTACTTTTTAAGTATATAGTACAGTTACATTCATCACTGGGATCTTGTACATTTACACGACAGATCTTGGTTCTCACTTTTTACCGATACCCTTGCCCTCCCTTCACTCCCTCTACCCTTCCCTATTTACAAAGACTTTGTTTCCATTTTTTCCTTTTCTCATATTTTTTCTTTTCCCTTCTTTCCTTTCCCCTACCCCTCCCACTTCCCCTACACTTTTAGCCCTTTTCTTCCTATTTCACCTTATTTGAGATAATTTTCTAAAAGGAGCAGACCCAACTTGAAAGGGTTCTACTTTCTAGTATTTGTTATACTTCTTTGAGCCTCCTCCAGCAAACTAGCCTAGGGGTTTTACTGATCATCAAAGCCTGCTGAGCCCATCTTGGCTATGTTTCGTACTGGCTATGCCTCCGTTCTGGTAGCATAAGGATTAGAGGAAAAGGAGGGACAGTTCCAACGGTGGAGCGCCTACAAGATACCAAGTTCTTTCCATGTATACATTTTATTTACTACACACTGATGTGAATTCACTCACTGACTCAGCAGGTCAGATGCCCAATCTGGTGCAGCTCACCGAGCCCAGAGACACGGAGAGAAAAGGACTCACTCCCTTCCCTCTGCTCTTCTTTCATTTCCTTGGGATGTTCCCCTCATCCTTCCTGGATGACAACTCACCTTGCTTTATCATTCCTCACAGCATTTATCACCAAGGAATGCAAGACATAGCTTGTCTGCTGCCTCTCCTCTCTAATCACTAACTGGGATGTTAGGACCTGGGGATCGGGGCACTTGTCTTGCTTGTTGCTGTATTTCAAGCAGCAGAGCACACAATAAGTACACAACACAGCTGCAATGCCAAGACCCAATAGGCAGGAGATGATTATTTGCTGAAAGAATGAGGAATATTAAAAAAATAAATAAAGAAAGAAGAAATGTCTAAGCATTCCCGGGAAATTTGTGGGGGATTTTCTAAGCAATAAAATAGTGGAGATAAACGTTAAAGAATTTCTAGTTTCCGAAGCAGTTTGGGGTAGACAGCTGGGGTGAATGTTGGGAGGGAAAGTGGACTCCAGAAAAGACCACACAGGAGCAAGCGAGAAGCCGTGCGTGGAGCTGCTTTCAGCTGCACCCCCACGGGACCCTGGGCTACGGAAGGCAGGGATCGTTTCCAGTCTCTCCAGTGCCATCTCCCTCCACTGTCTTTAGAGGACAGGGCTGGGCTACCAGCACACTTTTGTGCGTTAACTTCATTTCTCTTTGAGAGCACTGACAAGTTTTTAAAATGGGGATTTTTCAGGGCCAGGGATTTAGCTCAGTGGCGCCATTCCTCCCTCGCAAGTGCAAGGTCCTGAGTTTGATCCTCAGCATTGGAAAGAAAAACAGGGATTTTCTTTCATACTGTGTTCTCAAATATATCAGGCAGAGCAGAGAATCAACCATAAACCGAGGCTAGTATACTAGATATGCCTTAGTCAACACTGATCCCTAATATGAAAAATACGTATGAACCCTTGTTTGCGAGGCAAAGCTCTTCCGCCTCAGCCTCCTAACGTCACTGGGAGGCAGCCACCCCTCGTCCTTCAATGGCACCAATGGTAAGAAGGAAGCACAAGGAAGGCCACAGCCAACAAGGATCCTGATCCTTAGACGGGAAAGCTCCGAGTCTGTTTTCTGCTCCCAGCACACCGCGCACACCCCTGTGGCTGCCTCCTGTAACTGCAGCACAGGCCTGGAGGGAGAACCCTCTGCTAAATGCGCCTTCCCCTTTTAGACTCTGAGGCTTCCAAGCCCCCTCCAGTGACCACCGGGGGTGGGGTGGGGTGGGGTGGGGACTCGGATCACCTGGGCTCTTTCCAGCCTACCAATAACACCTGCCGGCGTCCTTGTGTTACTATAGTTTCTGTCACCTGCTGTAGCAGGCAAGTGCCCCTGGACTAACAAATGTCACTGCTGCAGTGGTCTCGATATGCTCTGTCCAGAGGATCCCCAAGCAAGCCAGAATCTGTCAATTAGTTAAGAGGCTGGCCCAACTTCAAAAATACTCATAGCTTTTTTACCTACCACGCAAGACCAGCCCCCCACACAAAGTTGAGTGCTGGACTGAATTGGGTCACCACTGTCCCTGCCCCAGAGGACATTAAATGAGACAGAGGGTGGCCCCCAGGTGATTTAGTGGGGACATTTCATAGCATGTGGAAGCAGCTCACGGTTTCTCATAATGCAAGGATCAAAAAGTGAAGCAGGTGCTTCCCTGCCCCATCCCGGAGCTGGTGACTTTGGCATCGGGTGTAAAGGCCTCTGAGGACAAAGGGATCCTGTGTACCTGGCCAGCCCACAGGTGTGTGGAAAGCAGTCAGGTGGCTCCAGGGAGCGGGCCAATCTGGTTTCTGTAATGTGGACAGGGAAGGGAGCCAGAGGCTCCGTGTGGCACTTTGCTCCTGTGAAGCCTGAAATCAGCTTGCACCGTGACATGCTTTGCACCCCAGCACTGCCTGCTTTGGATCTGCAACCGCCTCTAAAGACCCATGTGCTAAGGCCTGCTCCGGAGAGGGGCACTCTCGGCAGAGTATGGAACCTTTCAGAGGAGGGGCCTAGCAAGAATCTCAGGCCACTGGGGTATACCCTGGAAGAGGACTGAGGGACCCTAGTCTTGCTGTTTTTCTTTTTGTATCTGGCTGTGAGGTGAATGCGCCTCCTCCACCGTGGCTTCCCGCCATAATCAGGCCATTACGTACGTGTTCTCACCACAGGACCTAAGCAAAGGGCCAACTGATCATAAACTGAAACCTCTAAAACCGAGCCAAAACAAACCTTTAGTCTTCGTAGGGTGACTTAACTCAGGCATTTGTTATACCCGAGAAGGAAAAGCCGACTAACACACCGCTCCTCTATTCCTCTCACTCTTGCTCCCTTTGCTCCTCCCACTGGCAAAGAACTCTTACATTTCACTCTGATCCCATGAGGAGGCTGTGGGGCGACAAACGACCTCCAGCCCCGAGGCCCTTGCCTCCCTGCCCTCCCGCCGCCGAGGCTCTCCAATGCCCTGGGGCCCCCCAAGCAAGAGGAAGTTAAATGGAACTGTGCTGCAGCCCGCCCCAGCTCTGGCACTGGGGCTTGTTTCGGACTCACCCCAACTCTTAGGACTGGGTCCCCAGTGACCAGGTCCTCTCCTGGTGTTTAGACCTCTCCATAAAAACTTTCTTGCCCCTCTCTGAATTTTCTGGTCTCCCGGCAACATCTGGCCTATTCTCTGAGAAGCGCCGAGACTCTCAGAGTGAGTCAGTGCCTTGTTCTACTTCTCCTCTCACACGATCGTGTTTTTCAGCCCATCCTACTTGACTCTGAGCCTTGCAGGCTTCCTTAGGGCCTTAACCAGTGTCTTGCCCCACAGTGCTCTTCAGATATTTGTGATTTAAAAAAAAATTTTTTTTATATTTAAAAAACATTTTTGGCACCAGGAATCAACCTCAGGACCTTGCGCTTGTCAGGCAGGTATGGCACCACTGAGCTAAATCCCTGGTAGATGTCTGTGAATTTAAGCGTGAATGGATGTGTGCTGCTCCAGAACATCCTGGCTGTGGCCAGACACAGCTCCCTTAACCCAGACACCCACTCACCGGGGCTGTGCCCTCAGGAGGTGCTGGAGGCAGCTCCCTTGCTGGCCCTGAGCCATGTTGCCCACGGGCCACCGTGTACCCAGTGATTCTCTAGCGGCAAGGACTCAAGTACTACAGTGCCACTACCTGCTGTGTGGTCCTCACCCTAGCTGCCAACCTCTGGTCCCACAGCCACAGGCCCCAGTTATCACATTATGGGTCCCTACCAGCCAGCTTCCTCCTAGCAGACAGACATGAAGTGGTGCAATCTGCACACGGGACACAAAGGAGGCTCACCTGCAAGACAGACTTGGGCTGTTCCTCTGTGACTTCATTCCTCAGCTCTCAGGACTGGGGCTTTCCCTTGTTGCCCTGTGACCAGGTCTTCCCCTGGTACTGTCTTGACCCCCACTTAATCTTTTTTTCCTCTTTCTGTATTTTCCAGTCTTCTGGCAATTTCCAGCCCACCCACTCCCAAAGCGGGCCAGAGCCTTGCTGTGGAAGTTAGCTAGTGAGACGAGTGCCAAGTCTATGCTTGAGCTATGAAGTCAAAGGCCCCAGATCCAGGAGTGGTGGTGCACGTCTATAATCCCAGCACTGGCGAGGCTGAGGCAGGAGGGTTGCCATGAGTTTGGGGGCAGCCTAGGCTACAAGTGAGTTCAAGGCTGCCTGAACTACACAGTGAGGTTCCATCTCAAAAAGAAAAAGAAAGAAAAGGGGAGGGGGCAGCACCTCTTCACTGTCTGACCTTTAGCAAATGGCTTACTCAGGACTTCAGTTTTCTTCACTGCAACTTCAGAATAGCACAGAAATCAAAGGAGATTGTGATGCTTACAGGGGAGATCACAAGACAGGACTTTGCACACAGTTTAGAATCTAGGACATTTCCAGCACACGCTTGCCTCCCTTCATACATTAAGGCCCCTGCCCTCCCTCCTGACCAGAACATAGACCACTTCAAACAAATGAGCTAGAAGAAGACTATTCAGCCTTATTTTGGGGAGACTTCTCACTCCCACAATGTCTGCTGACCTCTATCATTAGTAATAGAACTTCCAAGTTTTCAAGTGTGCATGGATGACTGAAAGCAAACTCCATTTTCTGGCCCTCCTCGAAGATGGGTACTACCAGGCACCCAGGATGTGGCCAGGGGTGGACGTGGCTAAGTGCTCCTGTGACTTCTGGGAGGGGCCATGCTCATCTTCCTCCTTGCCATCTTTCTGAAGGGTGGAACAATGGAGCCCCCCCAAAAAAATGGCCATTTCAGTGGTAGGGGTTGTGGAACAAAAAGGTACCTGGGCCCTTGACTTCTGGGGACCATGATGGAGTGGATCCTGTCATGGACCTCATCTGCGTGCGAGAGATATTGCCTCATGTCTTGCTTAAGCATCTGTTGCTTCGAGTGTTCTTTACCCTCTAGACAAAGCTCATATTGACTAATTTCAGTCTATCTGTTTGACCACGGTTCCTCTCTGGATAATAACCCAAAGTTTACTGTAGGCCTTCAGGAAGCTGCCAGACTTCAGCTGAAGAGCCTGCCCCTATGGCATCTTTGAAACCAGAAGTACAGGCTTATAAGGGCTGCAACTTTCAGGGGGCTACTGACCATCTTGATTCTGAAGGGTCAGTTAGCTCCACAGGGAAGGGAAGGAAGCGAGTTCACTCTGATCTACTAGATGGCAGCTGCTCTTCCACACAAGAGGTATTCACACACGCTCTTATTCAAGAGCACACACATTGGTTCAACTGACTGGAGTCAGTGAGGGACAGAAGGAGCTTGATAAAATGTTAAGGACCCGCATCTTGTTAATGTGATCTGCTGACAATCTGAGAAAGCAACTTACTGTTTTTTTATTGCATCTGGCTGTGAATCTGGGCTCTCACCGAATCAAACAGAGGAGTAAATCAAACAGAGGAGTCAGAGAAGACCTAGAACGGTGTCACTCAAAGGCTTTGGCCCACAGAGTAGCCACCAGGCGGGCGTTATTTCTTACCAGTCTGCGATGAGATGAGGAGCTGGTGGCAGATCGCAGATCAACTGCACCACTGACTTTTTCAGTTGTTTGTTTTTCATGGTGAGAGAAGCAATACAGAGATACATATTCTGGGCATAAGTTCCTTATGTGGTTTCAGAAAGCACTTAGAACTACACTGCTCTAGAATATGGTTGCCCTACTACAAAGGATTTATTCTCTGTCTGTCTGTCTGTCTGTCTCTCCCCTCCCCACTTGGTCCTATCCAAATGAAGTAAATCAGTGACACAGTACACAGATCTGTACTGTAACAAAGCACTAAGGCTCTCCTTACAGGGAGGAACAGGCCTGGTGTTTGGATATGACAGGAGCTTTCGTGGAGGATACAGAATTATCTTTTCAAACCTGAAGCACTGTGAACTTCTCTATCCATTTAAACTTACACTGGACCTACTGGGTACAACAGTCTTTTAAATTTTTCCTGGGATCTTTATCAGGTACTGATTTGATAGGAGTTGGCAAAGTACCTTGAATAAATTTAAACATGGAGAATTTAAACATGGAGATAATATTCTCTCTGCCTCGGTTCATACTGTGGTTTTTTTCCTGAAACTTTCAATCCTTATTTAATTTGTTATCTTATGAAGCACAAACGCAGCTTTCTCAATGCCCATATAAAAGCGGGGTAAGAACTCTAGTTTTCCCCCATGACAGAGCTCCTGGTGTTATCAATTTGGCATCCCTGGTCAGGGGAGCCTTGGTGCCCAGACATGGGCAAGTGGTTCCAAAACGGTCACATCCATGTGACTGCAGGGGTGGCGCCCATACCCACTGTCCCTTACCAGCAGTCCCCAGGCTCAGCAGCACAGCCACCCAGAGGACCCAGAAGAAAATGAGGATGGCAAACGTCCACACTGGCTGGAGCAGCAGGAAAGGAGAGCTGCTGATGGCTTTGTTTGTAACTTGGAAGACTGCAACTGTCAATTTTATTTTCTTTCTGAGGACAAAAATCAAGACGAGCAGAATTGCCTGGTGAAAAAGGGGTTAAGAGTAAATTATTTCAAATAGAGAGCTACTCACTGTTTTTGTAGTAACTACACTGAAAATCTCCCAAGCACGGATTGAGCACCTGCTGTGTGCTGATCTTTATTCTAGACTGTGCAGTTGTAACAGTGAACTTAAAGGAGCTAGCAGACTTGGCTTGTCAAAGAGCAAGACAAAATGAGAACAAGGAACTCTCTTCTGTATCCCCCACTCATCCTACACCAAGGAGCCAAGATGCTCAGAGAAGGGCTGCAAAGAGGCAAGGAAATATGAGTTCAAAGGAGGAGAACAGCGATGTCTCAGCCTTCTGTGCCTTCTTTTCTCTGGCTTTTCCCTTCCTGCATATAAATGTTTACCAGACTCTCATTTTAAGGAAACCACCATCCCTCACCACCCCCATCCCTCATGCCACTGCCTTCACTGTCATTTGCTTCACAGTCCAGTTCCTCAGCCTGTCTCCACTCACCACCCACATTTCATACCCCAGCTTCTTCTTGAACCACCTGCAAACCTCCAGACTGCAACAACTCTGAAACCGCCTTCTCTGAGATCACTTCACCTAAGCTCCTGTTAAATTCCACAGATCCTTGCAAATCTTGTCTGACCACAGCGTGGCATTTGAACCTATTGTTCACTTCTCTTTCACCTCCCTCGGTTTCTATGATCTTTCTCTCTCTCTCTCTCCTGGCTCTTCTACTGCGTGTATGAGGGTGGGGGGAGACACTGGGGACTGAACCTTCACACTAGACTACATCCTCAGCCCTTTTTATTTTGAGACTGGGTCTGGCTAAGTTGCCCTGGATGGGTTTGAGTTGGTGGTTCTCCTGCCTCAGTCTCTGAGTCCTGGGATTATAGGTGTGCATCCCCAGGCCTGGCTTCTCTTTTTCAGTTACTGCTTTTGGGGATGTTTTAGGGGTGTCTCCTATTCCTTTGTAGCTGTAGCGTTCTTTCCAGGCACGTACAAAAATCAAATCAAAACCCTATCCTCTCCTTTCTCTAGATGGTGGAAGAATAAGCCCATATCAGCTACTGACAAGGCTGCATATCCCCATAGCATCTCAAACACAAATTGTCTTGGACCAAAGTAATTATCTTCATAGTAAATCTCCTCTTGTTCTCTACCTCTAGTGGTCCTAATTCTTATTGACTCTCCTAGTTAGGGTCCTCTCTTGTGTGCTTCTATTCTGTCCTTTACTTTATTGCAGTAGTCAATATACTCCCCTGCAAATGTTTACTTGTCTAAATTTCTCCTTACACTGAACCCCTTCAGGTCAGGGCTATGCCTTACTGCCAAGGGCTGGCACAGTGCCTGGCACACAGTACAATGCCGGTCACCTCTGACTGGTGTGATAAATACCTCATCAGTTATAGCTTCCATCTAGATGTCCCCCCAAAGCCTCATGCGGTCATAGGTGGGGCTTTTCCAAGGGTGTGTGATACTGGGATTGAGGATGTAATGCTGGAATTGAGTCACTGTGTGAGGCTAGGATTCAGGCTGCCCCACCTTGGGTGTGGATGCTGTCTACCCTAAGGAATGGGTAGACTGGATAGGATGTAAGGGGCAGAAAGGGGGTTGCTGCTTGTCCTTTGCTGCTTGCTTTCTTCTACTTTGCTGCTTTACTATTTTCCTACCTTCTGCCCTCCACGAACTGCTTCTCCTCTGCAATGCCCTGCCATGCCACCCTGGCTTGGAGCCAGCCAACTATGAACTGAAACCTCTACAAACTGTGAGCTTAATAAATATTCCCTCCCTTAACTTGTGGGTATTGGTTATTTTGTCTCAGCAACAAGGAAAGTAACTTAGACACCATCCATTTTCTCCTCTCCATCCTTACCACCGATGCAACAGCTCCAGTCTCATCCTTTCTCATCCAAACCCTCAAAACCTCCTTAGCTTTCTGCATTCAATCCCCTGGTCCATCCTACCTCAGTCCCTCTTCCACTCCACAGCTAAAGAGATCTCTGTGAAGGGTAAAGCCAACAATGTCATCTTCTTACTGAAAATCCATCAGTGCCTCCCCAGGCCCTCTGGATGAAGATCAAAGTCATTATTACTGCCAATCAGTCCTTACTGACACGACACCTCCCTGTATCTGTCTCAGACTTTCATCAAAGAAACCTCCCGCAGATGGCTCCCCTGCCCATAGGACCCGGTGCATTCTGTGCCCTTGCCTGAGTTCCTCTTTTTTTTCCAGCTGAGCCTGAGTGCTCCTATCCTCAAGGATCTTACAGGAAAGGTGGTGAGAGGATGGTGGACAAACTATGCAGATGCTGCTCCAGGATTTGAGAGCAGCAGCATCTGACCTTGCTGCAGAGCTCAGGGGAGGCCAAGAGAGACACCCAGGGTTTTAAGTTGCGAGGCTGAGAGGGAGCTACCACCTCTGTGTTCTCCATGCCTAACAAATCAACAAAGAAGAGGAACTTTTAAAAAATATAAAATGTTGAAGAAGCAAAGTGAGAATAATCATTAGGCAGATGCATTTAGCGTCTGGATCCTAAATGGAATACAAAATATGTGCACATTTAAATATACATGTGTTTTACCATATGAATTAGATACATGCATGCAACAAGGTATGCTGGGAAAACATTCTGTAGAAGTGATGGGTTACTCCCATCTGTTACACCCTTCAGTCTGGACAGAGATTGGCCTTGCCTATTTGGGTCTGGGGCTAGGGCTGTGGGTGGGCTGAGAAGGTGGCAGACTGATCTGCCACACAGAGGCCAAGACTTGACCTCACTCACCTGGGTTCTAAGCTGTAGGTGCATTTCCACCAATCCTCCTAGACTGCTGCTTGAGGTGAGCATTCAATGCTTTTGCCGCCCCATTTTCTTCATTGCTGTTTGTGCTTATACTGAAATTGGCCCCGATCGTCCCAGACTGATGTGCTCAAGTTTATTTGTAAGGCAGCTGCTGCTGGGAACTCAGAAGAAGGAATACACCCACACCTCAGAGGGGCTGGACAAGGATCTCTCCGGGACCCCGGCCATCCATGAGGCATCTCAGTCACTTCTCTGAGGGTGGAGGAAGGGAGGAGGTGATGGGGTGACCCTCTCCTGTTCTTCTCCTGCTAGCTTGGTTTCCCCTTGCTTCATCTCCTCTAGATAGCCAGAGTTGGAGAGTGGGAGTAGGAGAAGGGCAGAGGGGCTGCTGACCAGTGGTGGCCTGGGAGTGGTGCTGCACTGGGAGACAGGACTCGGTTTTCTCTATCCCCCTGATGGGGTGAATGGGAGCAGAGACTGGGCTGGCTAGCGAAGTACGAACAAGGCAGGCAGTGGTTTCCCTGGGCATGGCCATCCTCTTGCTCCACAGCCAGGCCAGCTTCTCTGAGAAGGCAAAGGCCGGGCTCTGTCCCTGAGCACCACATCATGATGCTGCTTGCCAGCCCTGTGCCACATCACCGGAATGCGTGGGCTCTGTGTTTTGTGTCTTAGTGCCCAGCCCTGTGCATATTAGAAGCTGCATGTAAATGGCAGAGATCATAAACGATCTGGGTTTTTATGAAGGTAAGCGTAAAAACTGGCTCATCAAGCCATGGGCACTTGGGAGGAACTCGTGACCTATTGGCTGTGCTTTGGTTCTGCCCATATTACCAGCCACGGGGACATTCTCACGGGCATGAATGAGAATGGCTCCTCTCTCCTCTCATAGCCTCCCTTTTCTTTTCTTTCTTTTTTTTTTGGTATGGGGCATTGAACTCAGGATCGAACTTGGGACCATGTGCTTGTAAGGCAGGCAGCGGAACCACTGAGCTAAACCCCGAGCCCCATTACAGCCTCCCTTTCCCACACTTCTCACTGAGTGGGGAGAATTTACCTCAGACTTACAATCGAATGGCCATGAATAGCTTAGTGTGTGGAGATAAAGGGAGTCTATGGAGACTAAGGGAGGAACCCACTGTCTCCTTAGCTCTCAGCCCCCTGCCTCTGCCCCAGTGCTCCAGGCCTGGGGTGAAGAGGAGCCCTTTCTTCTCTAGCCTCCTGCACAATTCCTGCTCAGCTATGAGCCTGGTCCCTGGCCTTATTGCCACCTGCTCCCTGACATATTTTATGTGAAGAACCTAAACATGAAAACTTAATGTTGAAAGGAGAAAAGCACAAAGGTTGTGCCTAGGACCGGAAGGGTTTCCTTAGAAGAGAAGATTGAGCTGGTGAGAGAATCTGTGTTTGCTGAAGGGTTTAATGGGCTTGTAGCAATCTCTGGCTGCTTCGTAGAATAGTCAGTAAGCAACACGCTAGCATAGGACCAAAAGTTGTGAAATCAACTCCGAATCTTGCTACCTGGAGAGTGACCTGAATGACTTTTGGGTGACAACCAACCTCCCTCAACAATCAGGATCTGCAGCCTCAATGTTCTAAGTTTGCCTGTTTTCAACTACAGAGTTCACTGAGGAGGCAGCAGGTTCCTTGGAAACCAAAATAACCAATAGGCCAGCAGGTTGGAAACAAAGGGCTCTGTGTACTCAAGGGCAGAGGGAGCTGTCACGCCCTGGGGAGAGCAGAGCATTCATTGGCTGGAAAGGATGGCTCTTCTCACACACAGGAAATGGCAACCCTCATAAACCAATCCCCCTCCCACCTTGCTACATCCACTTTATAGCCCAACAGCAAGGATAACAGAGCAGTCTCTAGGAGACGGCAGAAATGACTCAGAAAGAACTAAAACTTTTTTCCTTATTCTCTGAAGGTTTTGATGTATTCCTATACAAGTATCTCAAATCCTAGGAAGGCACTGAATCAAGCAGGCATATTCTGAAGTGGAAAAAAAAAACCAACGAAATAAAACAGATGCTAGCTGGGTTTTTTTTTTGGTTTTTTTTGCGGAACTCAATGATTAGGATTTCAGACTCTAGCTGGCTAGTCAACTCACTGCTGGAAGGGTATTTCTTACCGTGATGATCGTAGACACAACAGCAAACCCCAGCACACACTTCATATTTTCCCTTTCTGTGTCCAGTTCTATGCTGAGGTCAGTGGTATAGTCATAATACAGCCACCATAGGACACCACAGACAACTAGAAGACAAAACACCAGCAGGGCTTATACACAACCCGAGATAACTACCCCCACTCTGGCATGCACAACCTCACACAGAAGTCTAGCTCCTGCTGGCAGGCCCAGCTGCCCTGCTTGGGTGATAGGTTCCAAACTCCCAGGGATTTTAGAGCCGATGCTGCCCTCTGCAAGAGGACCATGCAGAGGACCTGCCAGTCCCAGGATGCTGCTGGTCTTTGGGTCACCCAGGAAGGTGACCCGAGAACAAAGGTGCCTACCTCACAGGTTGGGTCTGGGTGGGAGCAGGAAGGAAACTGCACCCAATGGTGGGAGAAACAACATTGGAGTCCAAAGCCTAAAATCTTCATACAAACTCTGCTGACGGCAAATCCAGTGGGTGCCTGAATATTGACTTTCGCCCACAAAGTAGGTGGGTTCACATGACCTGTGGGAATCATGTAAATCAGAGGCTCATTCTGAGGATGCTCTCACGTTGCAAACACTGTTCCCTTAAGTAGAAAATGCTGCCTTGTGTCATTTCCATAGTATCTCTAAGGAGGTCACTGTCATCTGCTAATTGTAGATGGTGAAAGCATCCTTTTCGTGTCACAGTGCCTATTCCCAACACGGGGTTCCAGGGCTCTGCACTGCTGAGGGCAGAGCTGAGTATTCAGAGGAATGAAACACTACAACTATATGAGTCATTAAAAAACTGAAATACTCTACGCCAACTGGTAAATAGCTGCAGCTTTGGGCTTCACGCAGGGCCCTGTTCCTGGGATCCTCTTTCCAACAATCCTTGGGGAGGCCCACGATCTGCTCCTGCTGGCAGGCCCAGCTGCCCTGCTTGGGTGATAGGTTCCAAACTCCCAGGGATTTTAGAGCCGATGCTGCCCTCTGCAAGAGGACCATGCAGAGGACCTGCCAGTCCCAGGATGCTGCTGGTCTTTGGGTCACCCAGGAAGGTGACCCGAGAACAAAGGTGCCTACCTCACAGGTTGGGTCTGGGTGGGAGCAGGAAGGAAACTGCACCCAATGGTGGGAGAAACAACATTGGAGTCCAAAGCCTAAAATCTTCATACAAACTCTGCTGACGACAAATCCAGTGGGTGCCTGAATATTGACTTTCGCCCACAAAGCTAGGTGGGTTCACATGACCTGTGGGAATCACGTAAATCAGAGGCTCATTCTGAGGATGCTCTCACATTGCAAACACTGTTCCCTTAAGTAGAAAATGCTGCCTTGTGTCATTTCCATAGTATCTCTAAGGAGGTCACTGTCATCTGCTAATTGTAGATGGTGAAAGCATCCTTTTCGTGTCACAGTGCCTATTCCCAACACGGGGTTCCAGGGCTCTGCACTGCTGAGGGCAGAGCTGAGTATTCAGAGGAATGAAACACTACAACTATATGAGTCATTAAAAAACTGAAATACTCTACGCCATGGTAAATAGTTAGCTGCAGCTTTGGGCTTCAGGCAGGGCCCTGTTCCTGGGATCCTCTTCACAACAATCCTTGGGGAGGCCCACGATGCATCAATGGACAGGGAAACAACTGACCACACAAGGCTCCCAGGACTCTGTGTGTGCTCCAGCCTGCTCTTCAGACTGGCCAGAACCTTTGCATGACAACTGTGGCACCCACACACTCAGGGGTGAGTGCAGGTTCAGAAGAAATCCTTCAAAATGCTCTCACTGGGCACCAGAAATCTTTCTTAAAGCTATGGAACAGGACTACACAATTAGCAGGCTGCATAATATAGTAGAACCAGCAACAAATTTGGTGTTAACTTTACCATTATCAGTGGACATAAGCAATTTCCATGTCCTCCCTGGGCTGGACTTTTCTCACATTAAATTATGGGGCTAGATACACTCTAAGATTCATTGTAGCTCAAAGATGCCAACTTCTAAACTCGACACAATGAAAAGTCTTTTCATTTAACAAAAAAGAAATCAATCAAGCAGAAATACTTACACAACAATCCCAAAATGACCAATGAAATGATAATGTGAACCAGAAGAGTGGTGATGAATCGGAAGGCGAACATCATGGCCAAAGACAAGGCTGAAAAATGAAGTAAATCTCATGAACCCCAAGAGCAACAAAGGGTGAGAGGGATGATGGTGACCAGTACCCCCACCCCAGGAAAATGAGGGATGCATGAAATGAAATGAGGGATGCCAATGAAAATGGCAAGATCCTCCCCCAAGGCATCCTCTGAAGCATAAACTTAGGCAGCTACAGTAAGCCACTCTCTGAAAGTTCTCTTGAATTAAAAAAAATTAAAAAGAAGGTATTTTATCACCAAATACTCAAATCTTTTTTTTCCCCTTAAAAGTCCAAATGAACTGTTTAAAATTTTTACCATACTAAGTCTTTCGTCCTGACAGTGGACTTACGTAAGTTCTAACTTTAGATGTTCTTAGATACTTTTATTAACTCTAAAAGACTAAATGCCTTTGACATGAAAATTTTAAGATTCTAATTATAAAGTAAGCTGTATATGCAAAATACTGCATTTTCATTTCCTAATATATGGGCTTTCGGGCTTACACATTTTTTTTTTTTTTTTTGGTACCGGGGATCGAACTCGGGTCCTTGAGCTTGCAAGGCAGGCCACTGAACTGCTGAGCTAAATCCCCGGCCAGGCTTATACATTTTAAAAAATACTTCAGTAATATATAAATAATATTCTATTTTTCTCTAAACAAAAAATCAGGACTGCAGCTAGACATTTCAAGGTAGTAGTTAATAACATGTGTTTGGAATCATATATATCTAGGTTTAAGTAAGCTCTATCATGCTTTTTACTAGCTGGGCAACCCTGGCCAACTTGCTTAGGTCTCTAAGCCTCAGTTTCCTCTTCAAGAGTGGGGCAGGGATCTGATGAGGTTTTAAAGAGTTAAGAATAAGCACAATGCCTGGAACAAGATAAGTGCTAAGCAAATGATAATTTATGAATCTGAATCTAACACATGCAATCCTTGTGGGGAATTAGGACATCATATGTGACACCGGGACTAACCTGGAGTTTTTGTCATCTGTGGCTACCAGGCTAATATCTAGTATCACATCATCCTATTTGGGTCATTCAAAGTCATACTCAGCCAAAATAAAAAGTCTGAAAGTGACATGACAGTGGCTAGTTCAGTGTCCCCCAGTGTTCAGAAATGAATAATCTTTTAGTAATGACATTAAGAAATTGAAATTGTAAACTGGCAGAAATATGTTAATGGATAGCTAAAGAGAATCTTTCAAGCCAGAGGTTTGGGGTCTACCCCTGGGAAGGGGCTGCACACTGGGCTATTACGATTCTCTAACATAGCAGAGTACACTAACCTGTTTAAGAGAAAGTTGACTCCGCTTGGCTCAGCAAAGCAAAACACAGAAAATGTGAAACCAAAGGTCAAGCACGGGTAGCTGCCTCCACAGATGCCTGGAGGACACGCGTCTTTGTCCAAAGCCCTTACCTGCCTACAATCCCAAAGCAGATATGTTTCTTTGGAGGAGCTGGACACATTAAGCATTGCGGTTTGACCCCACTTAACACAGACACACACTCCTTCCCTTTCTCTAATTTGAATCACTCACATGTAGAAGGCATATAGTCCAACAGACATGGTTTCTGGCCTCCCTGATGGCTGTATTCTTTGTGGCCCATTCATAACCTGGCAATCTGCACTACCTACCCATCCTTTATGCAGAGCTGAGGACCAGACACAGACGTGGTCGGTCTCTTAAAGCTACCCCACCCGGTGAGGCTTTCTGGCAGATAGCCTGCTGGTGTTCTCCCATTCTTACTTTCCCTTCTTCTACTTGCACCTAAAACACCAAAACTGTCTAGAAAGGAAATAAACACGAAGTTTTATATTTTAAATCAAGAAGCCCATTTTCACTGTAATGCATGCAGAAGTGCTAGAAACTACGGCATTCCAGAAATAGTTATTAAAATAAATGGGAAATTACCTAATGCAAGGATACACAGGCCAAGGATGGTGTCTCTTCCTGACATAATTCCACTTAGAATTTGATGGAGCACATCAGCGTCATTTATCAAAGCAGATGCAAACATAGAGTAGCACTCAGGCGTCTGAGGGACACACCGGTTAAACAAGGGAAAAGACTTGCTAAAAAAAAAGAGAAAAGAATTGATAGCAAAATATTTATTTGTCTTTTAAAATGATATATATTTAAGATTCTCCATAGCCAAGAAAACAAGACCAGTAGTAATAAAAGGAGTTAAGCAAAACGATTGCAAGTACACCTTAGAAAGGGAGGTGATCGTGCTCTACTAATAGTGATTGGTTGCTGCTCTGGAAGAAAATATTTATGGAGCCCACAGAGGGGTTCCTGTTATGGAGCTCAGAAGAAAACATTTTAAAATAAAAATTTAACATGTACAATGTGATATTTTAATATAAATATACATCGTGACATGATTGCTATAGTCAGCTAATGGACATATCCATTACCTCCCATAGTTAGCATTTTTAAAAGAATGAGAATACTTAAGATTTATTCTTTCAGAGCAAACTTCAAACATACAAGGCGATATTACTAACTACAGTCACCATGTTAGACATGGTATTTTTAGAACTTGTTTGTCCTCCTTTACCGAAATTTGTACCTTTGGATCAACATCTCCCATTTTCCCTCTCCCCTGACCCTGGTCACCACTATTCTACGCTTTGTTTCTACAGATTTGACTTCTTTAGATTCCAGATATAAGTGAGATTATATAGTGTTAATCTAATTTATTACACTTAACATAAAGTCCTCCAGGTTCATCCATGTTTTTTTATGGGGAGCAACATTTTTGAATTTCTTGTCTTGGTCCTTCCTAGACAAACTACCAACTCCAACACAAGCACAGCATTTCTTTAAGGAACTGTTTGGGACAGGAAATGGATCAGCCAGAAGCTGCATTAGTGACAGTTCGAGCTTTGTTCTATCTTCCTTAGGAAGGTGTACAAGGCTTGAAAATCCTGCTATATACAGAGTGAGTGCTTCATGAGTAAGTAATAAATGTATGATTGACATTTGAATAAATATGAAAGGTAACTTTTGGGGGGCCCTTTCCTGAAATGTAAAATGATCAGGAATATATATCTTAAATTTTTTGAATGAGGCCAAAAATATCTTCACAAAGTCCTTATCTTCTTTCTTTCCTTAGGCCTCAAATAGTGGAAATAATCTTAAACCAAGAAGTGCCAAATTATCTAGCAACCTGTTAAAACCTTATGTAGGTAGTCATCATTTGTGAAATGTGTGAAGATGAAACAAGGAAGAATCCAAGTCCAAGCAATATCAGGTTGCCTTGCAGAAAGAAAATGATTTCTAAAACGCCAAAGAAGCGCAATATGGATCATGTGCAAGAAACTTCCCTAGGAGATGACAATATTACAGAAATAGCTCCTGAGTTACTAAATAGTGATTTCAGAAAATAACTCAACAAAAAATCAAATTCAAACTAAATTTTTGAAGGGAAAAACATTCACATGGCTCAAATTCCAAAAGCTGCAAGAATAAACCTTGAGAAATTGTTCTGCCTTGTTGCTAAAACGTATTTTCTCATAAGTAACCAGTTTTCAGTGCCTTGTATATCAGTCTAGAGTCATTTTTATAAACATAATAGAAAACTCAAATGGAAGTTTACACATGAACTCAAAGATAACAAAAATTAAAATATAAAAATAAGATGCCAGAATGCATCACGTAGAGGTCACCACTAAAGGAGAAGGGGGAATACAGCTTAGCTTTTTGTTTTTTAAGCCCAATACTTAACATTGTAAAAAAAATGAACTTTTAACTTTAGGATAATTCTAGAGTAACAAAAAGCTACAAAGATGAAACAGTTCTTGGGTACCTTCACTTACTCTCCCCTAGACTAACATCTTACATAACCACAGTGCATTTGTGAATATAAAGATGTAACCTTGGTACTGTGCTATAACTAAACTACAGCCTTCATTTGGACTGCATCTTTCCCACGGTTTCTTTTTACTGTATCCAAGTCAGGATACCACATTGTATAAGTTGTCATATCTCTTTTTCGGTTTGTAATAATTTATTGTTTTTTCTTTGTTCTTATGACCCTGGGATTTCCCCAGGTTCGTAATCAGACATTGTGTAAAATGTGCCTCAATTTGTAGAATTTCCCTCATGTTTTCTCATGACCAACCGCAGTAATAGGTTTTTGGGAAGATCACCATGTACAAGAAATGCGCTTTTCTTAGAGTCCTACCAGGGAACAGAAGCAGCATCATAACATCACTGCTGAACTAACCTTGTTGACTCAGATAAGGTGGTATGGTCACATTTCTCCACTGTAGAGTTACCATTTTCTCTTCCTACACTGTATTTGGAAGTGAATCACCATGTCTCACCACTCTCAAGGGGAGAGAGATTAGGTTCCACTTCCTGGATGGAGAAGTATTTACATTATCTGGGATTCTTTTGTAAAGATTTTTTTCATTTCCTCCATTTATTTATTTATCCAATCATTTGAGATAAGGTCAATGCCCACTGCAAGCCACTGTAACTGCCCTTAGACCACAGAGCCATAGTATCTTCCTTAAAATATGTTTTGCTAGACATAGCTTCTAGGTAATAGACAGCACTTTTGATAATTTTTATATAATATATTTCTATACAACATTTTTCAATAATTTGTTTCTGAAACTCGGGTTCTTTTTTTTTTTCATACGTTTGCAAGCAAATAACGAGCCACTGCTTAAAATTAAGTATTCAGAGTACTTTAAAAAGAAATAAGCTGTGCCTTCATAAATAGATGATTACCTCCTATTAAACCTCCCTGTTTTCTAGGAAAATATCTTTTTGATAATGTTTTTATGCTGAGGGTAAAGAACTGGGAAGTAAAACTTTCAAATACATTGTGAATAAATACTGTAACTTCTGCAGGAGCTTTAGTGAATATCTCCCATTTCCATCATACGATCCATGTTCTAGTCCTTCTCAAAATAGCCTATGAAATTCTAATACTTCTTTATACCAGTATGGACTCATGGATATTTTTCTATTCTTTGGGTTATAATCTGATTTGATCATTAATTGGCCACTGTGTCTTTCTGACACACCCATCATTTTTTTCCTCAACACTTCCTTGCTTTCTGGGTCTACAAGGTGACACCAAACTTTGCTTGTGTTTTCCTCATCAAAGTCCTAGAACCTGCCATTTCTTCAGAGAGGTTCTGGTGAGCAATTAGAAACCAAGATTGAGGCATCAGTAAATCATTCCTTTTATTTGCTGAGTATTATTCTATTGTGGACATATGCTTTGATTTGTTTTCTGTTCTCTTGTTGATGGCTATTTGAGTTATTCAGTTTGGTATTATGAGAAATAAAGCTTCTATAAACATTCATATAAATGTCTTATAAATTAGGGATGTACTTCCAGGGTTTTGCTCAGTGGCACCGTGCCTGTCTCACAAACACAGTATCCTGAGTTTGATCCCTGGTACCCAAATACATAAAATAAATAAATAAATTAGAGATGTACCTTTTCATTTCTCTTGAGTAAATGCCTAAAAGTAGAACTACTGGGCCAGATGGTATACGTTTAACTTTATGAGAAACTACTAAACTGGCACAGTGACACACAGTGGTAATCCAAGCTATTCAGGAGGACTACAAGTTTGAGACCAGCTTGGGCAACTTACTGAGATCCTGTTTCAAAACAAAATTTAAGAAACTTCTGAGGACATAGTTTGGTGATTCTTCAGTTCAATCCCCAGTATGGGGTGGGTGGAGACAGACACACACACACACACACACACACACACAGAAAAAGAAACTATCAAACTGCCCAAACGATTCACACTCTTACTCAAAATATATATCTAGTTTCATGTCTATACCAGTTCTTGGTATGGTTAATTTAAAAAATGTTAACCCTTTTAGTAAGTATGTTATCTCATTGTGGTAACTGTTCAAATCTTTTGTCTATTTTATTGGGCAGTTTGGCCTTCTGTTACTGATTTAAGGTAGGAGACAGCCAAATTCTGGCTTACTGCCTGTTTTTGTACGTAAAGTTTTATTGGCACATAAAGCTTTTACTTTACATTGCAATAGATGAGTAGTTGCAACAGGGCCTAAATATTTACTGTCTGACCTTTTAGAGAAAAATATTGCAGACTCTGACTTAAAGAAATTCTTTTTATATTCTGACATCATTTGACACATACATGTGTTGCAATTATTTTCTCCCAGTTTGTGGCACCCCCTCGCTTTATTAATGATGTCTTATGAGTGGAAGTTTCTAATTTTGATTAAGTCCAATGTATCATTTGTTCTTTTATTTATAGTGCTTTTATTTCCTTTCAAAGGAATCTTTATCTACTTTGAGACAGCAAAGATATTATTGTATGTTTTCTCCTAAAAGCTTTATCGTTTTCACTCTTATCTTTTTGGTCTAAGATCACAAGTTAATTTATTGTGTGTGGTACGAAGCCAAAAGTCCGGATTCATTTCCTCTATTCCCTCCACTTGTTTCAGCACCATTTGCTGAAAAGACTTTTTTTCCCATGAAACTGACTTGATATTTCATTAAAAACAGTTGTGATCTATAGCTCCATCTCAGTGCACTCTATTTAGCTCCCCTTATATACCTGTCTATCCTTGTTCCAAACCTGTCTTCATCACTCTAACTATATAACTTGAAATAAGCCCTCTAACTTAGTTCTTCTAGATTTTTCTTGTGATCCTAGCTTTTTAAATATATATATATTTTTTTACTAAACTTAGCAATTTCTACAAAAATATGCTGGGGAGATGGTTCTGAATGCATAGAACAGTTTGGGGAGAGGTGACACCCTAACAGTATGAACATTCACTCCATAAATAAGGTGTATTTCTTCACCTACATGTTCTTAATCTTTCTCAGCAAGGCCTTAAAGTTTTTAGGTGAGTTCTTAGATGTTGTGTGTCAACTTTATCCCTAGGTAGTCTATGATTCTGTGGAAGACGACTTAAAAAGTTATTTCCTAATTGCTGCTAGTGTAGAAAAATATAATTTGACCTGAGTCACGCAGCTCTGCTCAATTTGCTTAGCAGTTATTTTGTAGATTTCTTTGGCTATTTCCATGTAAGCAGTCATTCATCTGTAAATAAAGATAGTTTTACTTCTTCCCTCTACTTCTGGTCCTTTGCTGCAGTTCCCAGTACTTCCACTGCTTAGCTGAATAGAAGTGGCAACCGCAGATATCCTCACCTGTTTCTAATCTTAGGTAAAAGCATTCAGCGGTTCACCATTAAGGAACTGTGGGTTTCTTATAGATGTCCCTTTATCTGACAGAAATTTCTTGGCTATTCCTGATTTTTCTAGTCTCTTACTTAAAAAAAGAAAAGCTAAGCAATGGTACATTATGTACCACAATTTATTTAAGCAGTCCTAGAACTCTGGGAGGCTGATAAGCAGCCCTCTTTTGAGACTCGTGTAGCTTGTTTAGAAGTTTTTACTATTATAAACATTGCTGTGCACAAGTGCCATCTCACACTGGTTCAAGCATAGCTGTCGAGTGCATTTCTAGAAGCAGGTCTGCCTGATTAAAAGCTGCATACATTCATAACTGCTGGATACTGATGAATTACCCTCCTTAGGACACTGTGTCAGCTCTATTTGAAAGTGGCAACTCCCCACAGTCTGACTCAGTACCCAGGATTGTCATAAACCTTGGAGACTGATGGTAAAAACACTAGGGACTTAGATGCAATGTTCCCTACTAAGAGAGGTCCAGCCTTTTTTTTTTTTTTTTTTTTCCTAATTGAAGGTGGGAAAAGGAACAGGCTCTGCAGAGTTGAGTTTGTGCCAAGTAAAAGTAGGAAAAGAAGTGCACCGTACAGGATGAGAGCAGGCTACTGGCAGAGAACACAGTAGCCAGTCCAGCCTCTTCTTTGCTTAAGAAACATTCTTTTTCCTGTGAAGCGTCTATTCATATTCCATTTTTATATTAAGATAATGGTCTCTTAAAAGTTGGTTTGTAAAATTTTTCACAAATCAGACAAATGAATCTCTTACATGGATTGCAACTATTTGCCTATTAACTTTGCTTCAAGTGTTTTTATCACACAAAAATGTTTTATAATGTCAAATATACCAAAAAAAATTTTTTTATGATACTTACATCATGGTTATAAGGCTTCCCTACTCTCAGTTTATAAAAGAATTCTCCCCTGGCTTCTTCCAGTACTTTTCTTTCTCTCTTTCTTCCATTTTTTTGTTTGGTTTTTAAGAGAAAGTCTTGCTCTGGCCTTGAACTCACTGTGTATCCCAGGCTAGCCTCAAAATGGCAGTGATCCTCCTGACTCCACCTCCTAAATCCTGGGATTATAGGTGTGTCCCATGCCTGATTCTGGTTTCATTTTTATGCCGAAAATCTTTAATCCATTTGGAATTCATCCATATAAGGCATGAATAAATTGGAATTTATCCAACTTTTCTTCTTGGATGTCTACCTGGTTGTGCAATATCATTTGTTGAGTAATCCATCTTTTGTCATTGACTTGAGATGCCAGTTTTATCATACACAATGCTATATATATTATATATATATACACATATATAGCATCACATATATTTGGGTCTAATCCTTTTATTTCTGTTGTAACCAAGATAAATTTATAAATCAATTTAGGGGAGATAAAAGATTTTTGTACTATTGAGTTATATTTTCAAGACCACAGTGAGCCTTTCCATTTGTTCAAATTTTCTTCATACCCCAAGAACATATTCAGGTTTCTTCCTGCAGATCTTGTGTATTTCTTGTTAAATTGTCTTCTAGGTACTTTTATGGTTTTTGTTTTTGTTTTTCTTGCTGTGGTACAAGGGAGATTTCAAAAAGTATAGGAATGTAAGGATTTCAGTATATTAATCTCTTGCTTACCACCCAAATGAGTTCTCTTACTGTTTACAGGAGCTTTTTAGTTCTTTTGCATTTCCAGGTCTGTAGTCACACCATTTGCAGAACAGTAATTTTACCTCCTGCTTTCCAATTTTTAAACCTTTAATTTCTTTTTCTTTTCTACTGCTAAAGAGACCCTTTGTACCTATAAATCTGATTTCTTTTCTTTTTCTTGGGGCTGAGGGTCATACTTAGGGTCTCACACTTGTAGGTAAGTACTCTATAACTCTAGTCTCCTTCTAAAATGTTTTTAAAGCAAATGTTTTCTGAGTTTTCATGTAGTGTTTCTGAAAATTAAAATCAGCTATAAATTTAATGCCATCTCATTTGGTTTACCACCAATTATCCATAAGGCCTTAATTTTGTCAACAGAGTTTTATTAACTATGGTGCCTTTTGGCATTAAATAAACATGTGCTGGTTAAAAAGCCACCCATTTTAACCCCACAAGTAACAATAAAAAATATGTAAAGCTTGGACCACCCATGCTGGGGTTGACCAGCTGCCCACTGAGTAAGTCATTAGCTCAGGCAGAGTTGAACTTTAGGCCATAGCCCGAGGTTTCCTCTGAATTTCTGTTTTTCTTCTCACCACAGCAAAGCCACTCTGACTTAGCAAGAAGTAATCTGGAAATCCGCCTGCATATTTAGGTATGTGGAATTTCTCTGAGCAAACAGTGCAATGCCAAGCACAGGCACCTCTATAGGAGGTTCAAAGTAGAACCTGTGGTGGGGTAGAGGGACTTTAAGCCTTTTAGCTCAAAGTGCAGTGCTACGTTGAACACCAAAAAGAAAAAAGATATGCCTGCTTGTTATCTTTGTCACTGCTTGTTCACTGCACTGCTTTTAAAAGCACATACCTAGGAATAAAACCTTCTTGATATTCAGCCATTGCGCTAAAAGGGTATGCTATACCTCATATGGTCACCGGAGGAAGAAGAAACAATCCGTGTGGTCAAAAAGAGGTATTTAGAAAATGTTCTTTGGCTCTACAACCACACTTCTCATGTTTCCTAGCTTTTAAATCTTGGCACTGCTCTTCCATGATAAATATGATAATTTCTGTCTTAAACAAACACTTGCTTGTGTAGGAAAAGGAAATGGAGCGCTCAGGCCTATTTTTGGTCTCGCTCACTATGTCCAGTAAAGGCCAACCAACAGTTTTGTCTTCACTGGGAAAATTAGTATTGGAAGTGAGGGTGAAAGGACTGGCTTGAGAGGTGGAAGAGATGGTGACCTGAGGACAGAGGTACTGGGTGTTTTTCTTTCTCAGCTTGATGTGAACCTAAGGCCACTTGCCAGGCAGTCTAATCCAGCCCCAACTGTTTACAGTGGACGACAGAAACTCATGTGGACACCGTTTGGGTTCGAACGCCAGCTTTTCCATTTGCTGACTGCAGTACCTTAAGCTCTCTCTGCATCAGTCTTCTTGGCTATAAAACCATGACAAAAACAACACCTATAGCAGGTTTTGTGAGGTTCACATATAATATATGTGGCTTTCAAGAGCTTAGAAAAAAGTACCTGGCAAACATCATAAGCTCAATATGATTCCTCTGATCGTCACTGTAAGAGATAAGCTTCCCATGGAATTATAACTGTCATGAGAGTTTTATCAAATTCTGCTTAAATGGCAGTCTTAAAAATTCCATTCTTTTTTAATCTCATCTGCTGGTACAGTTACAAATTAGTGTTTCTAAAAAATCCTTCTCTCCAAGTGTAAATAATAACTTCAAGTTTTTTCCTCCTCTGGGTTAAGTTATGCTTAAGTTATGATTATGATATCTGACAACAGCTAGAATTAAAAAAACAACAGAATATTTTCCTCTGAAAATAATTTCCTTTGATTACCTGTATTAAAAAATGTGGTAGAGGAAGGGGAATAAGAGAAATGAAAAAAATGTGAGAAAATGAAAAAATGGAATTAAAGTGTTTGTAAATGGGGAGGGGAGGAGGGGGTGGAGGGAGGGTAGGGACAAGGGGAATAAATGAGAACCAAGACCTGTTATGTAAAGATACAAGATCCCAGTAATGAATGTAACTGTACTGTCTACCTAGAATGTACCCAAAAAACTCAATAAAAAGAAAAAAAATGTAAGTATTAGGAAAAAATGCCTCCAAGATGGCTAAGTATATCCTGCCTCCTATGTAGTTAAAAACTACTTGAGTCTTTCTGGAGTATCTGCAAGATTAGCCCTTTTCTACCTAAACTTACAACCAGTTAGAAGCTTATAAAATACATTACTTTTTGAAGGGCAGTAAATTAGGAGCTATTATTTTGAATCATATATAGTAAGGTTGGGTCTTGTTTTGCGACATTTCTTTTTCAGTTTTATATTCCTAAGTAAGTATGAAGGTTTGTATGTTTTGGGGCTATGATATAAAAAATTTTTTATGTGGGTTCCAGTCAAGACCTGTTTGATAAACAGAGTCCTAGATGGTTGGGCACAAAATGCCTTGTTTTACTTAAATCATTATTTTTCATGGATTTTGCAGAATGCTTATTCATGGTACACATACTCACGGTTTTCAAAAGAATGGCAATGCAAAGTCAGTCCACGTCCTAGTAGATCTCAGCACCATGATGGTGACAATGTGCTGTGCCTTTTCCCCTTAGCTTTCTTAATGATACAAACACAGCCCATTTACCCTGGCATCACTGCTCTGTTGTCACAGCTTACATTGTCATTGCTTACATTGTGCTAATTGGTGGGAAGAGTAAGGAGTTCAGCCAGTGTGCTCTTGATAAGGACGTTTGTGTTCCTTGAGATGAAAGGTGGGCGATCCGTTGGTCCTGACCTCACAGGCCCTTTTTTGGCGGTACAGTTACTGGAGATTAAACCTGGGGAACTCTACCACTGAGCTGCATTCTCAGACCACTTTATTTTTCTGTTTTAAGGTCTAGCTAAGTTGCTCGGGCTGGTCTCAAATTTGTGATCCTCACCATGGCCCCTTAGAGTTTACCACTGATGTTTGCAGGGATTACAGGTGCACACCACCATACCTGGCTTCTCATGCCTATTTTTTATGCAGAATCTAGAATCATAAAAACTACTAATGCGTGGTTACAATGAAAAAGCAAATGTAGATGATTTCTACTTTGAAATAAATAGTTGGAGAAGAAAAAAAATACACCAATCACTTTATAAAATTACTGACTTAGTAAAGCCTAACATTATGTTTTGCTAGCTCTAGTATTATTATATATATATCTTTATTGTTTGCCGAGTTTTCTCCTTATTTAGCCTGGGTTCTAATTCACTGTTCATTATGTACATTGCAAATAGCTCCTCCTTATTTGTTCCTGGCCTCTTGCAGACTGTAAGCTCCCTCCAGTGCTCCACCTAGTATCTCCTCTTGCTTTTCACTATGCCTAGAAGAGTAACAGATTTGTAAAAGTACTCAATACCTTTGTTGATGGATAAGGAAGAAGTATGGAAGTTTTTACCTTGGAGGAACTGGTAGCCTGGGACACAGTGAATCTGCATTTGGACTCTGTGTGTAGTTCAAGGAATTCAAACTATAGACACATAGGAAAGAGCCTGGAAGAGAAGATATGCAGATTGCACTATTATCCTGGGGGAGCTCATAAGGAAACTGCAGCAATTTTACCAAGCCATGAAGGGGACAGGAGACCTTACTACAATTCAGAAAACAGGTGATTTATGCACACACACACACACACACACACACACACACACACATGAATTGGGTTAGAGTTCTCTCCAAACTCCCAATTCAAAACTAAAAGTTATATGATTTGAAGGTCATCTGAAGATGATTTATTATAGGAACTTGGAATTTTAAACCGTTTTGCAAATAATTTTTAAAAATCTAGCCTTCCATTTGTCAGACACATAAAATTTGCAGTGGGTTGGTTCAAATTTCCTTTGTTTCCTTTGTTTAATCCTTATGACTTATATCTGAACAATAGGCCCAGAGCAAGTTGCTTCAGTTACACAAATACTTTCAGTACAAGTTAAAACTATCCTGTTGGTCAATGAAAGCATCCCCTGGCTCCTAACAATTTCATCAAACAACATACACAGTTTGAGCTGAAGCCTTTGGACTGAGTGTCTGCCGTCTCCTCTGTGCTCTCTGTGAATGATCATTTTGCTGTGGGGAGCAGGGAGCACATACAGGGCAGCCTGAGTTTCTGATAAATACAGACAGACCAGCGCAACTGAACAAGTTCACAAGAAAAGGTTTTTGGTCTTCCACACGAGGGAAGGCACCTGTGAAGAAGTATAACGTGCAACTTTCCAGAGAAAGCAAGGTCAGTGTAGTTTAACCATCTAGGTGCCCACAGACTCATTCTATAACAGGGGCTGTGGGCGGGAGCCAGCCTCTTGGTGCCTACCATTGGTGTCTGCAAAGAGCTGGACCTCTTCCAGGGTGCTGAGCTGCTCTTCAGGACAGCTGGACACACAGAGGGCAGTGGAACTGAGCCTCATGTCTTTGATCTCTGGGTTGCAGGAATTCATAAAGAACATGTATCTAAGGAGACAGATGAAAAAGAAGCTTACCTTAGGGCATTGCCAGTGCAAAAAGGACTCAAAGGAACCCCTATAAAGCATATTTGTACCCAAGAGTATTCAAATATACTTCTGAGAAGATTTGAATACAGGGAAACAATAAGGGGAAAAGAAGAATCTGAGGCTGAGAATTAAAGGCACTTTAAGAGCCAGAACTCTGAGGCAATCTTTCTTACAATCACTCAGAAGTTGGGTAAGTCCGGGCTCATGAGCAAAACTGGTTGTTGCCATTAATGGGTTCTGGCCTGGTGGTGGCAGCTCTGGATGCCCGGTGCTTACCCAGCTGCTGTGGGATGTAAGAGCACTAGGGACCCTGAGAGGGGATCCAGAAGCCACTTTCTTCCCAGCTAGGAATGGAAAAAGGGGAGGCAGGACAAGAGAAGGGGAACAGATTCCCAGAGTGTCTTTTCAACATATATTTTGTTTTAAATTTTTTTTTTTTTTGGTACTGGGGATTGAACTCGGGACCTTGCTCTTGTGAGGCAGGCCACCAAACCGCTGAGCTAAATCCCTGGCCTGTTTTAAACTTTTAAAAAATTGTGTCAAGATACCCATAAAGTTTTTTTTAACAGAATTCAAAACAGTTAATAGTGACCTTGAGTATTTACACCGTTGTGCTGCTGTCACCACTGTCTATCCATAGACACTCCCCACTTTCCCTTCTCTTGAAGCCCTTGACAAACACCATTTTACTTCATCTATGAGTTTGATTACTTTAAACATTTGGCCGAAGTGGAATCATATAGCACCTGTGTTTTTGGGATTCTGATACCTTATGGATAATAATGCTGACAATTAACATTTATTATGCCTGAGGTTACACAGAATCTCGGTGGGTCCTTAAAATTACCTTGTAAGATAAATATCTTACCAGTTTGAAAAGTAGAGGCTAAGAACTTGGCCCAAGGACACAGAAATGAAAACTAGCAGAGACTGAATCTGCTTCTACAACAGTATTCTTCCTACCACGCACCTGGCCTCCCTTTTCATGAGACGGGCTAAGAGTTTTGCTTAGGAAAAGTTTTAAACCCTAATCGACTCAGTTGTACGAAGTTCTGAAATGCAGCCCCTCTATAGCTGGGGACTTAATTTAGACACTTACGTTTTGAGGGTCATGTCCTGTCCGGACAGAGGGGCCCCTTCCACCGGCGAGTTCTTCTTGCCACAGATGTTGCCAAAGCTGTCATAGCCAAAGAGGAGTCTTCCTGCAGCTCCAACCACGACTGAGTAGCCCATGATGAACATCTAGCAAAAGCCAGGGTGTGTGAGGGCCTGGTCTCAGGAAGGAAAACTGCATTTCACATCCCTGAAGATGTTGATGTAAAGCGGAACCAGGTGAAATGCTCTGTCTCTCCACAGTACTTGCCCTCTCCTCGGCAGGAATGCCAGCTGTTCAGGATCCTGCTATTTCCAGGCTGGGTCCAGCAGGTTAGGTGGAAGATCAGCCACAAACACTCAGATTCCTCTCCATTTTCTCACCTCTCTGTCTTTGTGCTTTATTCCTCAAGTCTGTCGCTTTTTATTTTGGGCTAAACTTCACTGGGACAACTCAATGTTTTTCTTGAGGGTTTTGATTTATTTAAGTGAGTCAAGCCTATGCTAATTGTTTCCCTGAGGTTTTGCTTTTTTTTTTTCTTTCCTCTTGAAAATTTTCTTTTTGTCTTACTTTTCGTGAACCCTGTAGAGGCCACATAGTTGATATGTATGAGCACATGGTTCACAACAACTCTGAAAACAGTATTTTGGATCAACTGTTTACAAATCACAAAACTAAAGAAGCCAAGAAAAGGTAATTTTGGGAATTCTGTCAGATAAGAATATCTTTCAATCATTAACAATTTTTACCCAATATAGAATATTTGACATTTCACTTCAAACAACTATTCTATTAGCACATACTGACAGACCTTCTGTCTGAATATATTCTGACTGAATATATTTCTTCTCATAATACTAATGTAGTGCTGCAAGTTTTCTAATCTACAATACACAGAGTACCACTGAGTGTTGTACTTGATACTTAGAAGTTCATTCTGGGACCGAGACTACAGAACATTATTCAGTAACTTACAGTATGGAAATATGTCCCAAAGGTACGCCGTCCCAAAGACAAACATGTCTCAGATATTCTGCATTCACTACTACCTTGGAAATAAAAACAAACATTCTTCAGGTGCCCAGTGTGTGCCAAATACTCTATTACTGGAATGCAAAGATGAACAACACAGGATCTATGCCCTCAAGAGCAGGACCTGCCAACCGCAGGCCTTACAGGGAAGGAGGCTCCCTGCCCAGGCTCCTCCTTGGTTGAAATTACCAGATTATAGAAAGAACGGGCCACTTGCGCTAGTAGACTGGGCTGTTCATCCTATACTTTAAAGCGGTGAGTGTGGTATAACTTTATGCTCATGTGGCCGGCACAGCAAACTGACCCATCTGTGACATGCCTGCCTCTTGTTCCTGCAACTTGGAGTGCAATAAGTAGAGTCCTGATTGTGTTTTGACTTAGAGGGAGGGAAAGGGTCTTACGCTTCTGCCCAGCTGACCAGATCTAATAAGGAAATGATACCATCCATTTACCATGACTCTGGATGTGCTCTCTCCTTTGGAGAGCTTATGGGGGAGAAAAAGAGAGTTTTTAAAGGAAGGAGTAGAACTTGGGTTTCCCTAAGTCCTTGCCATAACACTACTCATACTTTAAAGTATCCTTGTTCTAATTTCAGACATAAAAGTGCAATTCCAAATGAGGTGATACAGGGGTAATAGTGTATATGGTCACCAAGAAGGCCGACTGTGTCTGGGAAGATCAGGGCCTCGGAGTTCATGAATAGGAAAGGGAGAGCTGGGAGAGGCCACTGAAGTTGAGGCAGAGATGATCTGCAGCTTGAGATCTGCTTTCTAGTCTGAGTATTTCATGCAAATAGAAATACAGGCTGGTGCTCTTTCTGTTTGCAAGAGATAATTCCCACTTGCAGTCTGGCACCTTATCGGAAGTGTTCTTTGTCCAGCCCTAACTCAGGAAAGCATCATCAAATAATAATCCCGTCCAGCATAGCACCAGTCAGGACACCCACTACAGAATCCCGAAGGGGAAAAGTCAGGCAGAAAAGAACACACTTTGCTCTCTTTCAAATACAGATCTGTAGCTGAAAATGTTGCAGATGATACAAAAAGCCAGTCTGCTAAGAAAGCGCTCTCATTAAAATTGGACATAGAAAAGAGAATTTGAGCATACCAAAACCTTCAGGCTACTTTTGCAAATGAAATGCAATTTTAAAGAAGTTTTCAGTTCTCTTCAGTATCTCAGCTAGTTCCAATTCTTCAGGCTCTGATGGGCAACCTACAGTCTTTCCCCAGACAGCTGCTGGTTGAGTTTGGAAGTGATGTGCTGGGTTTGACCATGGAAGGGTTAGGGAAGATCATTAAATAACATCAACAGCACAAGGTCAAGAGCTGCCAGGCACAAGGCAGGGCAGCTGCTTCTGGCACTGACACAATAGTACAGTCAGATAAAAAAACGCCATCTGTGGAGAAAGCAAGCAGAAGGCCTTGTCGGTGCACTGCCTCTTGCAGCTTCCTGAGGAAAGTTTCAAGGGCCACAGTATATGTAACAATGACAAAATACTAGTAGGCCTTTCAGACGCCATCTTCCACTGTGCCTAAAACCAAGTCTGTCTTTGCGAAACTAGTCTGGAAAGTCAACAAACGAATAAATGCCTTTCTTATTTGGAAACAGAACAAACACAATGTTTCAGGGTCTATTCAAATTGAATTCTGTTCAGCAAAGGTAATTACTGTCTGGTGGTTATTATCAAGCTTTATAAATTAATCATTTACCATGCAGCAAACAGCATGCCTCCTCCATCTGGCCTGGATGATTTCATGAATATGACCTATGAGAAAAGTTGAGTGGGGCTTTTTCTGCTGTTTCTACAACTCTAAAATAAGTTTGAAAGTGTCAAGATTCAGCTTCCACAAGACTTCTGTAGGACAAGGCAAGGCCTAATGAGATTACCAGGAATCACACATGGCAGGAAATAGAGTGGGACCAGTCACTGCACATTTAAATACAGGGTTTGTATCAAACTGCTGCACAGTACAGCAGGTTTGTGTGCACAGCTCAGCTAAAATAACAGTAACTCATTTCTAGGTTTTCCTTAGATTTTCCTGTTACAGGCCACAAAAGCTTGAGGAATATTTGACTTATGTGTGTGTCAGGGGGTAAAGGAACTTCTACTCTGAGAAGTCACACTGTCCTTGCTAAATAACAATCCTACTGCAAATTGTGATTCCTATTTATTTCCCCCTTTTTAAAATTAGTACATGTTTGACATACATCAATATTAAACTAACCACTGGATTGTGGCCTGCCTCTCCAGTGGGTCTAGGAGGATAGGAGCTGCTCACCAAGAATCCCCAAGGCTAACATCCCTTCTGGGTCCACGATAGAAGTCTTTCACTGCAGCACAAACTTTAAGCAATTAATATTTGAGACGCATTTATTTTGGGACACACAACATGTCCTGGTCTCTTCCCTGCCGAGCAGCCACACTTACCAAACCAGTCCAAAAGAGAAAAAACAGGAACAACCACGCTGTATCTGTACATTTCCTATAAATCTGGGGTCTCCATTCTCTTTGCCTGGGAGTCGTCTCTTCAGAAACCTTCCGGAAAAAGAGAGAGTTGAGAAAAAGAAACCAACCAACCAGGTAGTCCCAAGTGAACCCAAACCAACTCCTAGACTGCTCAAAGTAGTAATCGATCTTTTACTTATGCATATTTATCTAAACGTCACCCGTGGCTTTTCCACAGAGCTGTTGAAACGGCTCCTCTGCAGGGTGGGTGGCAAAGCCCCAGGCGCCAAGTTCTTCCTTGGGGTGCAGCCTGGCAGCCCCCTCTCACCCGCGGCCAGCGGTTCCCTCCCTGCTGCCCCACACCTGAGCGGGCCCGGTCCTCCTGGCCAGGTG
>NW_022900945.1:27952253-28004733 GCF_012274545.1 Fukomys damarensis | reverse complement strand
GACGCGCGCCGAGGCACTGCGGTGACCCCGGGCTGCCCTCGCCGACTAATTAGTGCCCCTGCGGTGAGCAGGAAGTCAAGTCTGCCTATCTCCGGAGGGGTGGGGAACTGGCACCTGCGCTACACCCCTGACAGGTGAGCAGCACCCACTGCCAGCTTCTGTTCTGCAGATTCTTCCCTCATCGCCAAGGCAGAAACCACTGTCATCCCTAATTGAGAGATGGAGGAAACTGAGGCACAGAGCAGCGGTGCTGCAGCTCGCTCAAGGAGACTGAACTAGTAACTTGTAGAGGCAGGAGTTGACCCAGCGTCGGAGTCACATGCTCTCAAGCTAGCTCCTCAGCAGACTTCGGGGTCTCCCAGCCAGCTTCTCCCTCCCCAGGGTAGTGTTCCGTAGGCGGCTGGCTCTCTCTTCCAGGCCGTCTATCCTGCAGACTAAAAGCAGAGCACGGCCCTGGGGAGGCGGAGACGGCGGCCTTAATCTGCTCCTGTGTGGGAGGTGGTGAGTGAAAGCGCTCTGCTGCCCACTCAGGCAGTGCCTTGGTCGCATCTCTGACTTCACTGTGGAAATGGTTAGCAACACTGCGGGAGAGAGGTTCTCAGTAATCCCGGTCTGCACAGAAGGGCTGCTGGGGTGAGGAATTCACAGAAACAATGGCAGATATAGTATTACAAACTGCCCCTATAAACATGGGTGTGCATATATCGCTGTGGCACGATGCTTTTAAATCTTTTGGGAAGATACCTAGCAGGGGAATATCTGGGTCACATGGGGCCTCTAATCCTAGTTCTTTGAGGAGTCTCCACACCGATTTCCACGGTGGCTGCCCCAGTCTACACTCCACCACCAGTGGAGGAGGGGTCCTTTCTCCCCACAGCCCTGCCAGCGTTTGTTGTTGGTTGATTTCTTGATAACAGCCATTCTCTGTGGGGTGAGATGGAATGTCAGCGTTTTGGAAACAGCTCAGATGCCCATCAACTGGTGACTGGATAAAGAAACTGTGTTTTAAAAAAATAAAATGGAGTCCTACTCAGCCATTAAAAATGATAAACTAGAGGCATTTATAGCTGAATGAGTGCACACTGAGGCCAACTTTTAAGTGAGGTAAATAGGACACGTGTGCAAATACCAAATGGTTTCGCTGATGTGAGAAACCACAGGAATAAATGAGGACCAAAATGTATAATAGATAATGTGAAACAGGAAGAAAAGGTCCAAAGGAAGGGAAATGAGGGGGTGGGGGAAAGGAAAGAAGAAAATGAAAAAATATGAGAAGAGAAGGATAGAGTGGAAACAAGCGTCGTTTGTAAACAGGGAATAGTGGAGGAGTGGAAGGGAAGGCAGGGGAATGGGGGGAAGGAACCAAGGTCTATCACGTACAGGTACAAATTCCCAATGATGAATGTGATCATAATGTGTACCTAAAATGTACCAGTAAACTTAATGGAATAAAAAAACAATGGCACATAGCTTCTCTGGTGTCTCCTTTCCTCTTCCTCACCTCTACCTTCCTAGTCCAGCCCTCAAGGCCTCCAGGTTATCGCTTCCTTTCGGGGACTACAGGAATGATCTGGTAAAGCTGCAGGAAATGACAGGGGTGAACTATGATTCTCCAGTGCCAGAGATTTCTGGGCTCACAGCAGGTCTCCCTTCCTGGATGCATGTTCATGGTACAGAGTACCACAAACTCCAGGGAGACACAGGACACAGTTGACACGAGTGCAGGTACACAAAGACCATAGTTGGATAAGATTATTCCATCTGAAACTGAATTATGGATGGACCCAGGGCCATCTGAAAGTGCAGATGGATGGAGTGATTTGATTGATCATATGGGCAATGGAACCAAGAGCCTTTGCACTGAGGTATATCCCTAGCCTTTAATTTTGTGTGTGTGTGTGTGTGTGTGTGTGTGTGTGTGTGTGTGTGACAGGGTCTGGTTAAGTTGCTCAGGTTGGCTTCAAACTTGTGCTCTGCTGCCTCAGCCTCCCAAGTAGCTAGTATTAGAGGCATGTGTGTCTGCACTTGGCTTATAGTTTTAAATACATGTGATAAATATATTAATGAGATGAGGAATGATATTAACACTGTAAGTCAGGAAAAATATAGTGAAACTAAAAACTAAAACAGAGACAGGTAAGAAAAATAGATTAGAATGAATATGCATGGGAAAAGTCAAAATAAAAGTGTGTTAGTCAGAGTTCCATTGCTGTGACAAAGTAATGCATTGCTTTCAGGCCCTGGCAAGGCAAAAACAATGTGACAGAGGACAGAAGCAGAGGGAGAGGGAAAGAGCTAGAGAGAAGGGGCTGGGGACCAGATATAGCCCCCAAGTTCTTACCCCATGAGCCACTCCCTTCAAATTGTCTCCTCATCACCGCTCAATCAGGCCATCAGATTCTGATCTCATTAGTGGGTTTCCCTAATGATGAGGTCAGAGCTTTCAGGAGCCAATCGCCTCCCCAAAGCCCCACCTCTGAATGTTGCTGCATTGGGGACCAAACCTTCAACACAGTGAGCCTTTGGGAAGACATTTTTGATCCAAGTCACAATAATAAGGCAGCTCAATTTTTAATTTTCTAACACATAAAGGCTAGAACCAAGAAAGCGAGTGATAGAAAAGCGGTGCAGAGGAAACGTTTGAAGACACAAAGAAAATCAAGTCCCAAAGTTAAAAATAATCAGACCTTATATGGAAAGGGCATTTCTCACTGGGCATGGTGGGACAAGCCTATAACCCCAGCTGCTCAGGAGGCTGACTTAAGAGCAAGGAGAGTCAGAAACCTGCTTGGTAGCTTCACAAAACTCTATTTCAGAATAAAATAAATAAAATGGGCTGGAAAGGTAGCTCAGTGCTAGAACATTTGCCTAACACATGTGCGGGGGCCCTGGGTCCATCCCCAGGAACTACAAAATAAATGAATAAATGTAAATAAAAATTTAAAAATGGAAAGGGCATATCTCAAGCAACAATGTATAAGTTTAAGAATGGGGCAACACACTTTCTGGTCCCTTTCTGTTTCTCTTAGACAAAAGCTTTCTCCCCCCACCCTTTTTTGAGACAGGGTCTCACTATGTAGTTGAGACTGACCTGGAACTCACTATGTAGCCCAGGCTGGTCTCAAACTCACAGAGATCTTGCTGCCTCAGCCTCCTGAGTGCCAATATTAGAGGCATGCACCACCACGCACAGCTGATTTTTCCTACTCTTAACCTCCAGTGTTCCTAGAATTCATTCTTCGATTTTAGAGAGCACAAACTCACGATTTGGATATCTAGCAGGTTTGGAGTCATATCTCTTCTCCCTATATCATTTTGGAGGTCTTCCACCAAGATTACAGGTAGGAGGTAAGAGTTTTCTTTCATAGGTTCTAACTTTGGTACTTTTGCTTTATAGATTGTAATTTGTTTCATAGGATCTCTTTTGTTTCATAGATTTTTGTTTTGGTTTAATAAATTCTCGCCTTTGTTTCAGCTTTTGTCTCAAAAGTGTCTTAATTTTGTTGTTTTCTGGTACTGGGGATCAAACTCAGGACCAGACCCCTCAAAGACAATATCCCTTGCAGGAAGCAGATGGCAAATATGGGACTATCTGCATTCATGTGTCTTTTTCTCAGTGATCTAAATTCTCACTGATTAAATGAGACCTAATACAATTTTTGGCTGAGTCTGATATGTACATTGAGGTCTTTAGAGAACTTACTCATACCTGTGGACTAGATTAGAAAGATGTAATATTACTCTTAAATCAAATATTGGTTTTTAATGAGAGACAAGTAGTATTACATTTAGAGAAAAATATTATCTTAATTTTGGAAGCTCAAAAGATGGGCAGCCAGGGCACTAACTGGTTTCTATACAAGCAGTTCCTATATAAGACCCCTACTGGCCTGCCAATCACATAGAAGATTAAAATAGAAGACGTTTTCAGCCATGTATTCTTAAAGGTCTAAGAAATGTGAGGACTAAATCCTTCAGTTATTGTAAATTGTCACCTATTGATCAGAAAGAGATGAGGACATCCCTAAATCCTGATTTGATAAAAGGAAATACTATAGTTTTTCCCATCAGTCTTGCAATATGTAGATGGTATAGTGTTATGTGCCCCCTCAGAAGAGCTTGCTAGCCAAGACACCCGTATTCTGCTGAATTTTCTAACAGACAGAGGTTATAATGTTTCTAGGTCTAAGACACAACTTTGTAGCCTTGAGGTAAAATACTTAGGCCTTATATCTAAGGGAACCCAAAGACTGGGAGAAGAAAGAATTAAACCAATTCTTTCCTTTCCAGAGCCCAAGACCCTAAAATAGCTAAGGAGGTTCCTAGAAATTACTGGCTTTTGTCACCTTTAGATAGCAGGATATAGTGAGATTCCATGACCCCTCTATCAGCTTATAGAGAAACCCATAAGACAGCCATATTTTAACCTAGGAACCTGTTTCCCAGACTGCATTCCAGAAGCTCAAATAAGCACTTCTAAGTGTCTACCTAAGGACACAATTTCAGTTTGTATGTTAATAAAGGGAAGACAAGGCTTTGGGAATGTTTCTACAAGATCAGAGAGCTGCTCAACAGCCCATAGGATATTTAAGTCATAAATTAGATATAGTAGATTTAAAATAATTTACTTAAAAAGAAAAGCCCTAAACAATGTAGTTAGAACACTTTCATTCTCTTTTAAGAGGGAAAAATCAGCTATTCAGGTTCTTTGATTATTGGTTTAATTCTTTGCTGGCAATGCAATTGGAGTCAGTCATAGCCTTAGTCTCTAGAGATATGCTTTGCTAAGTGTTGCAGATCCAGTCTGGAAAAACTCTTGATCTTAATTGTACTTCTGTACTTGAGATGGTCAAGATTTAGTTATTATGCCAGACTTAGAGGCACTCCTCTGTTCCTTCTCCACTGCCCTGCCCCTGAAAAATAATGCAGTTCTCAACAGTGTGTAGTTCAAGGCACTTCCCTCCTCTGTGGCTGCTGGATTTCAAGATAAAACTTCCAGAATGGTGAGTTTTCCCTTCCAGAACACTTCCAGAGTAAAGCTGTCCTTCACTTATTTCTGGGCCATAAAGAAAACTGGTCTAGGCTTAATTCCAAAACTCTTGAAAACTACATGTAAGTTTTAGTCCAGATTTATCTCTCAGCCATCAGGTGAAATTAGAGAATAACAAGAATAGCTAACTGTCTCTGGCCACTCCCTTGTATCTCTAGTCTACCACCACTGGCACTGCATGAGATAAGTCTATGAGACACCTTAGATTGGGAAAAGAACAAGAGGGATAATCAGAGATGCCTTATTTCCCTTTGTTTCTTTTCAAAATGGAGAAAAAAAAACTGTCATAGGTAGACATCGGCAGCACAGCACGTTGGAGCCTTGGCAGGACTTCTTCCCTCTCTGCATGCAATTCATACTTAGCTCCAAAGAGGGTCACCTAATCTCTTCTATATACAAACCTGGACTGAGTGCACCCTCAGAGGACATAATTAAAATTACTTTTAATGGTCTGTCCCTTTAGAGAGAACAGTCGTATGTGACTATCAGCAACCACAAGAAGCCTGTGTAACTGTGTATTCCAGCCAGATGAACTGTTAGCTTAGGGCTCATCTTAAAATTGTGTTTGCTTTCATAGGTGCAGATTTTTATTCTTTTTGATTCTTGTTGCAAGAGTTCTCTGTTAATTGATCTACCAAGTTCTGACTAGTCTTATTTATAGTTATAAACGTAAGAATTATAAAAGTTATTATAATTCAACTTGGCCAAATACATCTGAGTGCACTCTGGTTTATAAAAAGTTGTCTTGTTGTGTGTGTGTGTGTGTGTGTGTGTGTGTGTGTGTGTATGTACGTGTGTGTCTGTGTCTGTCTGTCTGTCTGTCCAGTTTGTTACAACACATACAGCTGTTTTGTTTGTGCTTTTTGTACTTTGGCATTTTGGATTTTTAAAGATGTTTGCCTGGAAGTCAGGTTGGTTTATAGATAAATGTCACTAAAGACATGATTCCCCAGGTTGTCAGATGATCCAAATAATATCAACTGGTTTTACAAATACAGTACATATTGTTTATATATAATATCTCAGGAATCTTTCATTGGTTAAAATGTGTTAATTATTATGATCTGGCTCTCATAGGTCATCTAAAATTTGTTAAGATAATTAAATAAATACTCTTGGGCTTAGGAAAACTACTGGACAGGACTCCCCTTTGGTAACTAAAGGAGAAGCTGCCTGGAAAAAATTTATTCCAGCCTTTGTTCACACATGGGACCCTGATAATTTCCATAGCCTTGTGAAAAATATACATTGCAAAACATATTATTATGATATGTATACATTGGTCATGGTCAAATGTATAAGTTTTCTGTGGGAAACAATAAGCTTTTATTTAAGATGCTCTTGGTACAAAACAAAATTAAAGGACAAAGAGTTTCATGTAACTGATACTCATTATTATTTCATGCCTTCTGGGTGTACAAGTTTTCTAGGATCTTTTTGACTCAGGTATCTGCCTTTCTCTAGCACTCCAGCTACTCGTGATAAGAGATACAAAGATTTTCACTAGAATGTGAGGATTTAATAAGAATATTACTGTGAAAGATCCATTGGATGGCATTCTCAGAGGAAGTAATCAAACAAGAAAAACAATCTCAGGGTAACAGAATAGATGCAGGAAGAGAATGGCAAAATATTTAGGCTAAATATACTTTTAGAACAAAATGGACTAGGACCCTTATTCTGTCATGGAAAGCTAGGAACACTAGATAGAAGGGATATCTAGAGTTATCATATTGATTAATCATGATATGGTGGCTGTAAGAGCCTTGAAATGGCTACCACCATTCCGATAAATAACTTCCTTCTTCACCTTAGTTTCCACTTCCTAACTCACATGTCACCTGTCATGAGACCTGTGCACGAACAAGGCTTGTCTGCATAGAAAATAAATGTCCAAGAGTGGGCCCTGAGTAGCTACCTATGCAGCTGATGCAATCCCTGACCCACCTACACCAGTCACCCAATATATAACCAGTCCCCTCCCATTTTCTCTCTTTTTCTCCCCCACCCCCTCCTTGGCTCCTTACTAAAGATCTCTCATATGAGCTCTGTCAGTGTGTGGAGTGATACTTGGCAGACACCGGTTTTTTTCATTGGTGCTGTGACTTGGATTGGGTGCTACCTAGCTGCCAGCTTTAAAGCCCAGGGCTCAGGGACCCAGAGCCTTGGTGCCCCAATCCTCCCACCTGACAACTTGTGTCCATTCACCCAGACTCCTCTCTGCTCACACCACCAGCCTCAATAGGTGAGTAACCAGCCTTTACTTGCAGGTTTTGTGGGTCTGGATTTTGACTCCTGTGGCAGAGACCCCTGAGGCACTGGCTTCTCTTCCCCCTCTATGAGACTTGGTGTGTTCCTGGCCAACTGTGGCCTCTGACTAAAAATTCCTGAGCTCAGGTCCCAAGTCTCCCCAGCCAACTGTGGCCTAGCATTCCATTCCTGAGTGGTGACAACCCTCCTGAGTGGCCCTTCTAGTCTCACAACTCTCTGTTCCTCACTCTGGGGCACCTCAGTGAGTGGCAACAGAAGTCTCCTTTTTCCACCATGGGATCGAAACAATCCATTCCAACAGACACTCCCCTGGGCTGTCTACTAAAAAATCTCACAGCTCTTGGACTCAGATCTGATCTAAAACCTAAATGCCTTATTAGGCTTTCTGCTCAAATTTGGCCCCAATATTTATTAGATAACCACAATAAATGGCCACCTAATGGCTCTTTTGATCCCTCAATTATCCAGGATCTTTACAACTTCTACAAGTGATGGGCAAATGGAGTGAGATACCATACCTTCAGGGCTTTTCCTATCTAAGATCTAAACGTTCCCTCTGTTCTTCTTGTCAGCCTTGTCATGTTCTGCTTGCTACTAAACACCTGAGCTCCTCCTCTACCTCTGAAGAGTTTGATTCAGCAGATGACCCTCCTCCTTACCACTTTCAGAGATCTCCGCCATCTTGCCCTTCCTCTTCCCCTCCTCCACATGCTCCCTCCTCTCCACCACCATTTTATAAATCTCCATCTTGTGACTCGGACCCTCCCCTGCAGCCATCTTGTGATCCCCCTTCACCTCCACCATCTTGCATCTCTCTGTACTACACTTGCTCCCACTATCCTACTCTCCCACCCATAACCCCTGTGACACAAATGCCCCTTTGTGAAGTGGTGAGAGTTGAAGTTATGCTCAGGGTTCATGTTCCCTTTTCTTTGTCCAACCTTTTGCAGATCAAGAAAAGACTGGGTTCTCTCATAGCCAATTTGGCCTCATTTGTTTGCAAGTTCCAGTATATTATGCAGTCCTACAGTCTAACCTAGCATGATATTTTTATGATCCTTTCCAACACACTCAGTCTTCTCCTCACCCTTCAACCCTACATCCACCTTGAGGAAAAAACTTTGTTATCATTTCCTCCACTAGCTAATTGACAAATGTACCTTCCGTCTTCAAGTTAAAATAATGTTTGATGGTGTTTGGTTTCTAGATGTTTAATTGATGTGTTTAAAACATTTCTTTTACATTGCAAATTCTTAAATTATAATTATGGATTAACTTGACCTTCTCTCTACTTTCTGCTTACTGACTTCTGACAATAATTATAACACAAGATTATGCTACTGTTATAAAGTGCTTTTACTCCTTCTCATCCTAATTGCAAGAGATCTCTGTTAACTGACCTCCAAAAGTTGCTGAGAAAAAAAAAGAGGACACTTTAAGATTTTAACAACTGAAGTTTGTCTTAAAATGTTAATAAATAGTAAATGAGACAGAAATATATTTTAAAAAGCCATAAGTAAAAGAGATATACTTTTGAAGGTTTTTGTATGTTAGTCTTGTTAGAAAGAGATAAAGATATACAAGACCAGAAGGCCTGAGTATGTAGAAAAGGTGTGAGGAAATGATTTAACAAAAAATATATATGTTTGCTTGTTGGTTTCAAGTTTGTCATAAAAGGTTTATATTTACAGTCATAAAGAGCTGTCATTCCTTTTGATTCTAATTCTACAAGGGATCTCTGTTAAGTTTGACCTGCAAAAGTTTTGACTAGTCATAACTAAAAGGGATTTTTATAATTCAATTGGCCAAATATATTGAGTGCACTCTAGATTTATAAATTGTCTTATATGCTTATCTGTGTCTAATTGTTTGGAGGTGTTTGTCCAATTATGTTTTTGATCAAAATGATGTCAAAGATACAAGTAGATTGTTAATTACTACAACCTGGTTTTACAGGTTAAATAAAAATTGTTAAGATAATTAAATACAAACTTTTAGGTTTGGGTACACTCCTGTTGGTAAATAAAGAAGCAGCTGCTCAGAAAACTGTATTCTGGTCTTTGTTCCCTATTAGGAGCCCCAATAATTTTCATAGCCTTATAAAAGATATGCCTTGTTAAATATGCTGTTATAAACTGTTTATATTGTTTATCCTCACAAGGTTGAGTTCTAAATATATTATTATGATATGTTTAGAAACAACAAGTTATTTAAAAAGATCCTTTTGATACCAAGCTACATTACAGGACATAAGATTTCATATAATTATAATAATTATTATTGCTGTTTTTCTGGTGTACAAAATGTATTCATGTTGTCTGACCATGCAGGTCTTTCAACATATTGTTTATGACAATAGCCTTTCGATCCAGGTATTTGCCCTTCTCTTCTGCTCTACCTACTCATGATTGCAGGTACATTTGTAGGTCCATACACTTTCCTAGATGGCATACTATCCAAAGGTAATAACTTAAGTAAGTTTCCTGGGTGTTTTTATTTTTTTTGTATGTATTTTAGAGAAAAATAAATACATTTAACAATGGCTATTTTATACTAAGATATATATCTAAGTTTGTTACAGAGATGTCATCATGATTGTCATGCTAAAATGTTATCATTATTTGTGGCTCCTAATTACAAGTTTTTTCTGTTAATATTCTACAGAAAATCAACTACTTAAACAACCATGATTGATAAAATAGTAGCCCTCTAACTGTATTTTAGGTTCCAGGGTGCTTGCTATCCATATAAAGTTATGATAGTTAAGCTCCTACTGTACTTCTGATGTTACTAATTTTCTCTTCTGGGTGTTCAACCAACAAAGTGCAGAGACCAACACTAAAAGGTGACTGGGCTAAGATTGACAATATTTTGGCTCTGGCCCTCCAAGGTCATCAAAGATCCAAGGTATAAAGGAACCATTTCTACGACATCTTACATGTTTGGTAAGTCACCTAACCTCCTGAACAGGGAGATTGTTGAACACCAGAGGACAAATGTAATTTGTGCTAAAGGAGGGTCACCAAAAAAAAAAAAATCTCCCATACTTTCACTAAAAGCACCATGGTCAAGCAAGGCCATGACCCATCCTAACAGCTGACACTGGGAGATGAGAGGCTGTATGCATTGTTCCAAAATAATGCCTAAAAAGACTTAACTGACCTTGATGGATAGCAAGAGGTTCGTCTTGATTAACACAGGTCTCACTTTAATTTGGTCTTAAACACCCTGCAGAAAAGAATAACTGAAAGAATCAGTCAATAAACAGGCTCTAGTGGTAGACTTTTGAGACCCATCATGCCACCTCCCTATAAAGGGATAAATCTCCAAGTGGTAAACCAGATAACCCAGTCTCTAGGGCTACAACACCTATTTAATACCACCCTCCACTATCTTCCTGTCAATGTCTCAGACTGTTAGATGTTTTTGCCTGTTTACTCCCACTTATTCACTCCAATTCCCATCCCCTTAGATTTTAACCCCTCTGTCTCCAATACTGGCCATTTATCCACAGTTCTGGGACCCTTTGCTATGGGTCTCCCACTCCCTACACAAACCACTAACCTGACATGCACAGGGCAAAAGGACATCACTTGCCTTGCTTACTCCCTCTTTATCTCAGAAGAGCACCCTGTCTGCCTATCTAATGGTCTGTACTTCATATGCAGCCAGGAGACATTCTGATGCCTCGACTGATCTAAAATTTTCTGTTACATAGCTTTTTTCAGCCTCCTTGACCATCTGTATGAAATCCCAGATGTTTAAAAGGATCTTCCCGTAGTTGAAGGTCAACAAGAGGGTGGCCCCCTTCCTGGTCCCCTTCTTGATAAAAGTGGGGTCCTCACTGGCATGGCGATGGTTATAGCATGTATCTTTGCCTCTACACATTTCTATCAGGCATTGTCATAGATATATTTTAAAAAATGAACAAAATAAGCCAATTCCTAAATGCAGTCCAGGACCAGATGAATTCCCTAGCAGCTGTCCTGCTCCAAAATAGACATGCCCTTGACATGCTAACAGCAGCCCAATGGAAAACATGCCAGGCTCTAGGTAAAGAGTGTTATTTTGTTAACCAATCAGGCATAGTCAAGGCAAAGCTTAAAAATTATAACAGTACATCAAAATATTAAAAACAATGGAATAACCCAGACTACTCCTGGCTCCAGCAGATTGTGCCATGGCTACTTCCCTTATTGGGCCTGCTGACCTTCATGTGTCTTCTGGCTATAAAAGGGCCCTGTCTGTTTTGCTCTTCTAATTATTGTAAAATAGATGTGTGAATTCTAGCTTTGGTATTCAAGTTTGCTTATTTGTAAAAAAAAAAAAAAAAATTTACCTTTCAATGGGTTTTTGTCTTCCTTCTGTATCTACAAGCCACCTGGGAGTTAATTTATTTCTGAAACAGTACAAGTTTTTTTGATTTCACTTACTAAGTAAATGGGTCTCTGTATCTCAAGGTTACACATTTTTCTACATTTCATTTAAGGCAGAGATAAAACTCTAGGACTACAGGACATAATAGGCTATTGTTATATCTCAGATGTCACTGGACACCATAAATAATCTCTGTTCTTGACTCTCTTTTGCATCATTCTGGCCATGGTTGCCCCCTGCTTACTCTGATTCCTCCAAAATCAAATTAAAAAAATTTCTAATCAAACTGTCAACCAGCTTATTTTATAGGAACATATTCACTCGTCTCTCCCTTCAGATCATGTGTCACAGATCCCACTGTGGTTCCAGCTCTTCATTGCCCAGCTACAACAGATCTGCACTGGCATTACCCCTTAGGAGAGTCTTGAGATGGAGTGATAGAGCAGATTACAGACCATTTTTACTAGGGAACCTTCCACAATTTCAACTTCCCAGAGCTAACTCTATACACATTTCTCCTTCTCTGCTGGCTCATACCCTCTTCCCCACGAGCCCTGATAGAAATACCAGATTAGGTTTTAATGATGTCATTCCATCCCAAGACTATAAGGCTGGATCAGCAATTTTTGTGTCTATCTCTCAACAATATTTATCCCCAACACAAAAAGATTTAATCTGTCACTTACCCTTTAAGCCACAGAATTGCCTCTATTGTGCTAAATATATGAGCCCCTCCTCAAATTCATCATAGCAGAGACAAAATAATTTACTCCTGGGATATTATAATAACCACACAAAAAAAGTTTGGCCCCTACTTGGCACCTGGGAGATTTAAATCATGTCTGGTTCCCACCCAACTTCCACAATAGATTTTGGTTCCATCTGTTCTGCCATCCAGTCACTTTCCCAGTTACACATGCTCCCTGATTAAAAGGAAGAAGTTAGGCATTTAACTCCTTGGCCGTTCTATTGTTTTTTTTTGTTATAGTCAGGGAAGCCCCACCACCACCACACACACACACACACACACATACACACACACACCCACGCACGCATTCTTTCTTCGCCATTTCAGGCCTGCTCACCATGGTTGTGCTGCCCCTCAAGCTACTATACATGCCTAGATCAGCCCTCACCACTCCATGATCATGCAGTCATTACTCTCCTTGAAGTTCCTAAGCAAGCGGCCCTCCAACTGCCTTGTCGCCCCCACAAGGGTAAGAGATGATAGAGTAGAGATCCCTCCCTTGGCCTCTCATCACCCCACACCTGCCCCTTTTCAGCAGGAAGTAGCTACAGAAGAGGGATTTTTTTTGCCCCTTTTCCAGAGGACATAACAAATAAAACAGTGAGGAATATAAGATAAGTGCCTTGGAATGGCTACCACCATTCTGATAAATAACTTTCTTCACCTTAGTTTCCACTTTCTACCTCATGCGTTACCGGTCATGAGACCGGTGCACAAACAAGGCTTTGTCTGCATAGAAAATAAATGTTCAAGAGTGGCCCTGAGTGGCTGTCTATGCAGCTGATGCCTACACCAGTCACCCAATATATAACCAGGCCCCTTCCTGTTTTCTCTCTCTCTCTCTGCCTCCTAGGCTCCTTAATAAAGATCTCTCATACTAGCTCTATTGGTGTGCAGAGTGATCCTTGGCAGGCACCAGTTTCTTTCAGTGGCACATCCATACAATGTAATACAGCACAATATTATGGAATGGGCTTCTTACATAGGCAGCAACTAGAATGGATCTCAAAAGCATGTTAAGTGAAAGAAGCAAGGTACAATAAATTATTCTAAGAGCCCATTTATGCCACATTCTAGAAAAGGTCAAAGTATGGGGATAAAAAAACAGATCCGTGGTTGTCAAGTGATGGGGTGAGGCAGCCTGAAAGAGCTTTGCGTGTGGTGGAAAGTGTATCATCTTGACCACGGAGGTGATTGCCTAATGCTGTCAAATTTTACAGAGCTATACACAAAAAAGGGTGAATGTTATTATATATCAAATGTATAAAACCAGACTTTTGGAACTCTAAGAAATAGTCTAGAAACAGTAGTATTAATAATATGAATAACATTGATAAACATTAATAATAATCCAGAACTAAAATTTTAGACAAGATCAAAATTGTGAGGTGTACAGCATTTGGAGAGAATGAGAGACCACAGTGACACTAAAGAAGTGTTCTGAAGAAGTGCTATTCCAGCCAGGCATGGCGGCGTGTGCTTGTAATCCCAGCACTTGGGAGGCTGAAGCAGGAGAATCACTGCAAATTTGAGGCCTGAGCTACATAGTGAACTCAAGGCCAACCTGAACTACATAGCAAGACCCTATTTTTTTTTTAAAGAACTATTTAAAGGGTGGTTCACAAACCATTTGTTAATAGTTTGCAATGAGAAGAGGAACTTGCACCAGAATGCAAATCATTTACCTCATAAACAAACTCTTTGGTTTAGGTGACATTATTTTTATAGCAAGATGTTCTTGAAGAAAGAAATGTGTATTGGTTTGTATTCAGATTCAAAGTCCTCACCTCATCCCAGGAAAGAATTTTAAGTAACACGGGGTTAGAGTGCTAGGAGGAAGATAGTGTGTGTGTGTGTGTGTGTGCGTGCGTGCTTGCGTGCGTGCGTGTGTGTGTGCTGGGGATCAAACTCAGGACCTTGTGCTTGATAGGCAGGTGTGGTGCCACTGAGCTACATCCCCAGCCCAAAAATGTGGACAATTTTAATAAATCAGTAGGAATAAATGTTTAATAAGTTTAAGCCTTAAGAATAGCTATCATTTAAAAAGAGTAGAACATATAACTTTTTTAAAAATTTATTAATTTTATTGAGTTTATTGGTACATTTTAGGGATACAGCACAGTTACATTCATTGTTGGGATCTTGTACCTCTACATGGGAAGTCTTGATTCTCATTTTTTCCCCTTACCGCTGCCCTCCCCCCCCATCTACATATAACTTTTAAAGCAACAGAAGAAAATTCTATCCAATGAAAGGCAAGAAAGAAGGGAAAAAGGGAATAAAAATATAATAATTGGAATATATTAAATCTTATAGAAGTAAAATGCTAATAATAACATATTTTCAGGGTCCTTAACTGTTCTAGATGTTTCTCAGAGTGTTTCTTGTTTAGTCCTCATAATAAACCTATGGATTATCATTATCATCCTTATTTTAAGGATGAGAAAATTGAGGCTAAGTAACTTGCTAAAAAGTTTCAGAGCCAAGAACTGAACCTAGGCAATTTGGATCTGGACCCCACACTTGGGTCATTGTGCCTCCCAAGAAGAACTGCAACTGCAGTAAATGTAAGTGGTTTAAACTCACCAGTTAAAAAATAGAGTCTCAAATTGAATGAAAAATGAGTCTGAGCAATGTATTTTCTACACAAGACTTATTTAAAATAACTGGACACTGAAAAGTTAAAATTAAAAAGCTCAAAAAAGATAGAGCAGGAGAACATGAACTGAAAGTCAAATGATGTTATTTAAAAAATTTATTAGTACATCTTTGCAATTCATTCAGTTACAACCATCTTGGTTATATGTACACATAACAGCTTATTTCTTAAAAGAAAAAAACCTCAATCCCCTCCCCCTTCTCTACAGCTCCTCCAATTTCCCTATCCCATTTTTATTCCTGTTGATGTTATCAGTCTTGGCTCATGTTATGGCATATAATGTTTAAACTAACTGAGTTACTAGGTATGCCTAGTAAAGATAGGCCATGCCTGTACATGGCCTATCTTTGTTCTACTTATTTCCCCTTCCCTCCTCCTCACCCCTCATACTTTTTCCTTTGGATCCCTTCCTTATTTTTTTAATTACGTTTATCGGTAATTTTTAGGTATACAGTACAGTTACATTCATCATTGGGATCTTGTACCTTTACACGACAGATCTTGGTTCTCACTTTTTACCAATACCCTTGCCCTCCCTTCACTCCCTCTACCCTTCCCTATTTACAAAGACTTTGTTTCCATTTTTTCCTTTTCTCATATTTTTTTCTTTTCCCTTCTTTCTTTTCCCCTACCCTTCCCACTTCCCCTACTCCTTAACCCTTTCCTTCCTATTTTGCATTATCAATTATACAATTTGAACCTTATTTACACTTTCAGTTTTTCACACCAGAGAAGCTATTTAGTATTTACACATGTAAATCCTATTAACACATGTCTGTCCTATTTATTTCACTTAAGAATACAGCCTCAATGTGCATCCATTTAGCTATAAATGACTCTAGTTTCTCATTCTTTATGGCTGAGTAGTGTTCTATTTTATAGAAAAACCATATCTTCTTCATCAAGTCTCCAGTTAATGAGTATTTGGGCTGTTTCCAAATTTTAGCTATTACAAGCTGTGCCTCTATAAACATGGGTACACATATTCTTTTGGAAATTTACCCAGCAGAGGGATTACTGGATCAAATGGACCTCTAATCCTAGTTTTTTGAGATATCTCCATATTGATTTCCACCAGTCTGCACTCCTATCAACAATGGAAAAGAGTTTCTTTTTCCCCATAACTCTTCCAGCATTTGTTATTGGTTGATTTCTTGATAACAGCCATTTTTTCTGGGGTGAGGTGGAATCTCTGTTTTCATCTGAAGCTCTTGAATGGCCAGTGATGTTGAACATTTTTCCATATATTTATTTGCTGCTTTTACCTGTTTGTGTGAGAAGTATCTGTTCACTTCAGATGCCCATTTTTAAATTGGGTTATATTGGGGGGGTCTTCTTTTTGAGTTCTTTATATATTCTACATAGTAAACATTTGTCTGAGGAATAGCTGGTAATTTTTTTTGGGGGGGTCTTTTAGCTCTGTTGGTACTTTCTCTTGAAGTGCAGAAGCTTTTTAATAAGATGAGATCCCAGTTGCTGATTTTTTGTGCTAGTTCCTGGGCTACTGAGGATTTGTTCATAAAGCCTTTTCCTATGCTGGTACCTTTGAAAATTCTACCTAACTTATCTTCCAGCAAGTTTAGTGTTTCTGTTTTAATATTTAGATCTTTAATCCACTTTGATTTTAGTTTAGTGCACGGTGAAAGGAGAACCCCTTCCCTATTGCAAGACATCCATCTACTAGTTCCCTTCTATCCATTCTTTTTTATTCTTTTTGTTTGTACTTTGCCACACTTAAATGAGAGATACCATACAGTATTTAAGTATTTAAAATTTTGTGAGTATGATTAATTTCAGTCAACGTTATATTTTCCAGGTGTATCCATTTTTCTACAAATGTCTCAAATCTGTCATTTTTTTAGTATATGTGTTTCCAAAGCAAGCACAAATCTGTCATTCTTTGTAGCATAATAGTATTCTAATATATATGGATACCACATTTTCTTTTTCTAGTCATCTGTTGATGGGTACACGGGTTTCCAGGATTTAGCTATCATGAGTTGTGCTTCTATAAACATTGGTATGCTTGTATCACTATAGTATGATATCTTAACCTCTTTGAGAAAGATAGCTATTGGGGGGATTGCTGGGTTGTACATACAGAATTTTTAACTTCAGTTTTTTGAGAACTATATTGACTTCCATCATAGTTGTATTAGCTTAAATTCCCACCAATAATGAAGGAAGATTCCTTTTTCACCTCAGCCTTGCCAGCATTGGTTCTTATTCCTTTCTTAATATTTGCCATTCTTTCCAGAGTAAATGGAACCTTAGTGTTTTAGTGTGTATTTCTCTAATGGCCAGAGACGTTGAGCATTTTTTCATATATTTGTTGACCATTTGTATGACCTTGTTAACTTTGAAGTTTCTGTTCATTTCTCTTGCCAGTTTCTTGACTGTATCTTTAACTTTCAGTGATTTCATTTGTTTTTAGTCCTTTGTCTGAAGGGCATGTGGAAAAAAATTTTTTCCCATTCTGTAGGTTCTCTTCATTCTACTGATCAATTCCTTCACTGTATAGAAGCTTTTTAGTCTGATATAGTTCCATTTCTTAATTCTTGACATTGGTTCTTGTGCAATTAAGATTCTATTTACAAAATCCTTTCCTATGCTTATGTTTTCAAGTGCTTTACCTATTTTATCTTTCAGTAATTTAATGTTTTTGTTTTAATTCTTGGATCTTTGATTCAGGGCTGGGAATTTAGCTCAGTGGTTCCACCACCTATCTTGCAAGCCCAAGGTCCTGAGTTTGATCCCCAGTACCCCCCCAAATCTTTGATCCTCTCTGATTTTAATTTAGTATATGGTGAGATATAAGGGTCCAATTTCAATCTTGTGCACACAGATAACCCCGTACTTGTTGAATAGGCTTATCTTTCCTCCAACCTGTGCTTTTGGCCCCTCTATCGAAGAGCAAATAGCTGAACCTGTCAGGGTAGTGTTGACAGCTAAGTTAGTTAGATATTTTATAGGCAGTTAGCAAGGCTGGGCCTTCCAGGGAGTCAATACAGAAGAAAATTGAGGCCCATTTAATGAAGTCCAGGATTCAAAAAAGAGGAAATACTAAGTTTATATATTTCCTTTAGGGATGGATAGCAGTAATTGATAGTCTAAATAGGTATGGATCACCTGAGTGGGGGGCCAAAAGATCCCTAGCCCATTCCATCCCCAAAATCCTTGTTCAGTCCAGGTATACTTGGAATGTGACTTGCTTCCCCATTTGATCCCCATTTAATCAACATTACCTAAGTGACTATACTTGTAATCTTACTGGTTGACCCTAGTTTTGTCCCATTGTGATTTCCAATTGGATCAATATTATCTAAGTGACTATATCTTTAACCTGATTAGTTTACTGTAGTTTTGTCCTACCTTGAACCTGCCTCACCTCATGGCGCTGCTCAAAACACTCTTGAGAAGTGGGGTTGGCAGGCTACCCTCTTTACGAGTGTCCCCTCATACTCCTTTAGGTAAGAGCTGTCTTTCCCTCAATAAATATTCCTTACTCTTAACCTCTGTTGTGCCTAGAATTCATTCTTTGATTTTAGAGAACATGAACTTGGAGTTTTGGGTATCTAGCAGGGTGGAAGTTATAATATTTCCCTTACATTATTTGGAGGTCCTATATCATGTGACTTATATCATTTGGAGATCTTTCAGTGAGATAATTGGATGCAGGTAGAGTTTGCTTTTGTTTCATAGATTCTAACTTTTGTTTCATAAACTTTAACGGTGGCTTATTTAGGTATTGTTTTAAATTTTGCATCTTATGCTTTACACTTGCGTATGTCTTGAGTTTTTCCTTTAGGCATTGTCTTTTGTTCAAATTACATTTTATTCATGTTGCATTTGAACTTAGTTGCTGAAGTTACTGAATTTACTAGCCTTCCTTGTTTTGTGAGACAAGAGTGCTAAAAAAAGTAGTTTTAGAGTGTCCCTAGTGGACTTTAATAGCAACTATAAGTAAATTTAGAAAATGCTTTAAATTGGGTCTTTTATGAAATCTCAGGTAAAGATAGTTTAGCTTTTTATGTCCCTTATAGAATGCTAAAACCAAACTGTGGTTATTCTGCAAGCTAGCAATTGCCTTCAGAAAAGTTGCCACTGTCAAAGCAGAGGATAGGTTTCTCCAAGTATCCTCTAGGGAATCCCCATCCCCAATGAAGCTAATGGCCAATGAAATGTTGACTGGACAGACAACTAGATTCTTTTCCTGAAATGGATCTCTGATTTTGTGGAACTAGTGAAAACTGAGGTGACAACTGAAGGGTCATAGCCAGAGTTGATTGATACCCTTAGTCCCAGTGGCCTGACAGAGTAGTCAGTAGAAAATCTCCACATATCTGCCATTCCTTCCTACACTCCTTAGTGAGGTGAAAGGTTATTCTTTCACTGATTAGCAGGTATCCTCTTTCTCATCACCTAAAATGATGCCATCAGTGTTTTCTTAAGCCTCTGTTAAGAGTTGAGCTATAGGTTCAGACTATTCTCTCTCTGCTAGTAAGGTAGACTCCTGGCGAGGCACAGATAAGAATAGTAATTCTCTAGATTTAATAAATCCCCCCTACATTAGAAACTTTCCCAAACTTTTCTCCAACTGTACAGTTGACTTTCAAACCCCCTTGTAGTCAGACTGCCCCTCATTCCAGGAAGTGAGGGGAAGGCAACTTACAACAACTGTTTTGTCTTACACAGAGGAAAATAGAAATCAGCTAGCAACTTGCCCTAGAATAAAAAGAGATTTTAGTCAGACTTTCTCTTCCTTCATGTGTACGTAAGAAACTGATAAATGTGCCTTTACTAACATGTTGAATTGTGGTTGCTAGGTGATGAGCATTAGCTTAACCTGTGAGTTTCAGATACTTAATGATTTTCAGATGGACCTTGAATGATGTGTAATCTTGTTGTTAAGGAAAGTTGTCTAAGTAAATCAGGTAGGTAACAGAAATGATTTAGACTTCTCCACCTTAGGGTCCAGGGCAGAATCCCTCCAAGCCATATATTTGACTCTACCTGCCTCTAGAGGTGATCTCTTATTACAGGCTAAAAAGTGCTCTAATTTGCCTATTGACCTATTTTCCTCATTCTCAAATAACTAAAAAGTAGTGACTTAGAGCTCTTGATTATTGGTTTTGCTAGCGATGTTTTCTTCTTTAAACATGACTGTTAAGGCTAAGATCAATTGTAACTTCTGCTTTGGGAATGCCTATGAAAGGAAGAAAACAAGTTTTCTGGGAAGAGACCATACTCTGGTAAAAGGGTAGATAGTCCAGTCCAGTTTATTTTTTGAGTCTCTCCAGATGGTAGATACCTACTCTGGAGTGGAATCAAGTTGGAGGATGCCTATAGAAGGCACAGGAATCAAATAAAAATTAAGAGCGATGCCAGTTTCTTTCTCTTGTTTCAGAATGGGGAGCTCAATATCAAAACTTCCTGCTCCTTTGGAATAAATTCTTAAACACTGGAAAATGTTTGATCTTCGCAAGCTGAAAAAGAGCCACTTGGTATTTTTCTGCACCCATGCATGGTCTTCCTACCCCCTAGAGCCAAAATGGAAGAGAGAAGTACTGACTATGATATTGTTTCACAACTAGAATTGTACTGCAAGAAAGAGAAAAAAATGGTCAGAATTGCTTTATGTTCAGTTCTTTATATTAAGAAATATTTCTGATTTGTGTTCAAAATATAATTTTTAAGCCATATGGATCCATGTCCTTTCCTCTCAGTGACCTAAAACACATCAAATGAGACCTAGGAAAGTTTTCAGACAGCCCTAGTAAGTTACATTGAGGTCTTTGGAGGACTGAGTCACACCTATGGACTAGACTGAAAATCTTAAATCAAACAATGACTTTTAGTGAGAAACAAGCAGTATTATAAGCTGCTACTACATTTGGAGGTGATGTCTTACTTTTAGAAGGTCAAAAGACAGGCAGCCAGGGGAACAGCTGGTTCCATGCAGTCCCTATACAAGACCCCCACTGGCCTGCCAACCAGATGAGAAGCCCTCTGCTTTCTTAGATCATTTACCAGAGGATTTGATAAAACACATTCCATAGCTACTGACTCAATAGAAGGACAGACTCTTCTTAAAGACAGGTTTATTATACAGACAACCCCAGATATTAGGGAAAGTTTACAAAAGATGGATTTTTCTCCAGAAAGCTCACTTTATACGTTAGTAAAAATTGCCTCCTCAGTATTTTATAATCAAGACCAAAAAGAAGCCAAGGAGAAAAAACAAAGAAACCAAAGGAAGTGGCTGTTTTAATCTCAGCATTAATTGAAATAGACCCTAAGTCTGATTCTTGGGGCCTCAAAAATGTTCAACAACTTCTAACCTTACCTGATAGCACTGTGGAAAGCCAAACTACCTTAAGAAGGACTGCCATAAAAAGACCCCCTAAGTCATGCCCTGATAACCAAGGTGGCCATTGGAAGCTGGACCATGCTCTGAGGCAGAGGTCCCAGAGTCTACACCCGTCTTACCAGGCAGTCCAGCAAGATTAAAGGGCCCTCGGGCACTCTGCCTTTTCCCTCTGGCTGAATAGTAATCTCCAAGGAGAAGCCCCAGCCATCATATCTCAATGAAAGGAGTCACTGGAGAAGAGGTATCTCACTATTTCTCACAACGCTTGGCCTATAGGTTGGGTGGTTTTCTTTTTACACTCCTTTTAATTATGCCTAAACATCCAGTTTGCTTCCTGGGGAGAAATATTTTATCTTGTTTAAATGCTGGAGTTTTACCCCAGTCACAGTCTTGTAATACGTAGATGATATATTGTCATGTGCTCCCTCAGAAGAGCTCTCTAGACAGGGCACTCACGCTCTGCTGAATCTTCTAGCAGACAGGGATTATAAAATTTCTAGATCTAAGGAACAATTTTACAGCCTTGAGGTATATTTGGACCTTATCTTGTATAAGGGAACTGGAAGACTGGGGGAAAGAAAGAATTAAACCAGTTCTTTCCCTTCCACAGCCCAAGCCTCTAAAACAGCTAAGGAAATTCCCAAGAATTGCAGGCTTTTGTCACCTTTGGATAGCAAGATATAGTGAGATTGTGCGACCCCTCTATCACTTTCTAAAGAAATCCAAAAGACAGATAACCATATTTTAACTAATTAACAGTTTTATTTTCTCTCTCATTCTCATTCAAGAAGCTAAAAATTGACCCTAGAGACATGTTTTACTAAAGATTAGGGATTCACTTTAGGAAAAGCTCTTGATCTTAATTTTCTTCCTGCACCTGAGATAGTTAGGATTTAGTTCTTGTGCTACACTTAAAGTCACCCTTCTGTCCTTTCTCTACTGCCCTGCCTGAGAATAATACAGTTTTCAACAGTGTTTGATTCAGAGAAATTCTCTCTGTGGATGCTGGATTTCAGGACCAAGTTTCCAGAATAGTGAATTTCCTTTCCCTGGGACCCTTCCAGAATGAAGTTGACTTTCATTCATCTCTTATCTGGGCAATATTAAAAATAGTGGTCTAGATTTAATCCTAAATTTCTCAAAAATAAATGTAAAAGTTTAGTCCAAGTTTATCTTCCTTTCAGCCCTTGGATAGTACTAGAAATTAACACCGCTTCTCTCCCCACCTCAAGAATGATCCTGACTTTTTTTATAGCACAGGGCAGACTGATTTTTATTTTATTTTTTAAATTTTTGGTACCAGGGACTGAACTTGGGTCCTTGTGCTTGTGAGGCAGGTGGCAGAACCACTGAGCTAAATCCCCAGTCCCAGACTGATTTTTATAACACAGGTAAATTCACTGATAGAACAAAACCTTCCTAGGGAAGTTTGTGAGTTTAATAACAGTTTTACACAAAAACAGGTATTAAGGAACAGGTACAGCCTCAGTCCCCAGAGGGCTGCCTCTTGTCATTTCTCTCCAGAACATCTTGCCTGACTGGTCAATATTCTCAGAGATATGCTAACTGAGGCTCTAAAAAGAAAAGCCTATAGCTAAGTTTGGCCCAATTTTCATAGGAAAAAATGGGAAAAACTGTCACAGGCAAACAACCATAGCAGAGCAGATTAGAGGACAGGACTACCCGCCCTGCCAGTTTAAAATACATACTTAGTTTCAACAGGTGCCATCTAGTCTCTTTCTATGGCCAGACCAGGCCTACACACCCACTTCTAGAAAGAATTAAAATTATCTTTTAATTGTTTGCCTCTCTAGAGGAACAAATCCATGTGGCTATCAAAACAGCAGTTTTGGCTATCAGCTGTGACAATCCAACAACTATGACTATTGAAACAACAAAGAGAGGCTTGCATAGGTAAACATTCCAATCAGCTAAACTGGCAGCCTAGGACCCACCTTAAAAACTGTCTTTGCTTTCACAGGTGAAAAGATTTTTATTCCTTCTGATTATCATTATGAGAGATCTCTGTTAACTGACTTACAAAAGTTCTGACTTGTCTTATTTGTAGTTACAAACCTAAAAACTATAAAGGGTTATTATAATTCAACTTGGCCAAATGAATCTGAGTGCACTGCACTCTGACTTTATAAACAAGTTGTCTTATGTGTGTTTGCCCGTCTGTCTGTCCAATCTATCTTACAGCTGATTTGTTGGAGCTCAACATTATTTTTCTCTTTTCACCTTTCTGGATTTTTAAAATATTTTCTTATAGCTTCAGTTGGCTTATAGATAAATGTCATTAGAATTAAAAACATGCTTCCACCCAGGTTGTCACTTAATCAAAATGATGTTGAGACTGCTTTTATAAATGCAATGAATATTGTTGTCTGTGTATAATAAGTCAGGAATCTTTCGTTGGTCAAGAATAATGTGTTTAAAAAAAAGTTGGCAGTTTAGTTCAGTGGTTTTACTGCCTACCTCGCAAGTGCAAGGATCTGAGTTTGATTCCCACTACCCCCCAAAAGAGTGTTAATTGCTACAATCTCATTCTCATAGGTCATTTAAATATTTTTTAAGATAACTAAATGGGGACCTTTAGCATTAGAAAAACTATGGGGCTGGACTACCCTTGGTAAATAAAGAGTATCTTCCTGGAAATATTTTGCTCCAGCCTTTGTTCACAAAGGGGACCCTAATAATTTCCATAGCCTTACAGGAAACTCACTCCAATAAACATTGCTAATCATATCACTGTGATATGTTTGCATTGGTCATCAGCAAAAGGTTAAATTTTCTCTGGGGAAAACAGTAAGCTTTATTAAAAGATGCTCTTGATACAAAACTAAATTAAGGGACAAAGGGTTTCATATAACCTCACTGCTTCTACTGCACTACTGATGTCACTGATCTCTTCTGGGTTTTCAACAACTAAAGTTTAGAGTCCAGAACTAGGAAAGCAACTGGGATAAGAGGATAGTCAATATATTGGCCCTGGCCCTCCAAGGTCAGTGAGGACCCAGGACTTGAGGGATCCTTTTCTGCAGGATCCTTTAACTTTGGTAAGTCACTCAACATCTTGAGCAGGGAGATTGCTGGATGCTAGAGGACAAAAATCAACAAGTGTACATTGTGCCTTCTTGGGTTATATTTGGTAGTTTTATGTGTCCAGGAATCTGTCCATTTCTTTAAAATTGGCTAATTTTTTTCAATATAATTTTTCAAAGTAGTTGTTAACGGTCTTGTTGATTTCCACACTGCTGATATTTAACTTTTTTCATTTCTAATTGCATTGATGTGAGTTTTTTCTCACCTTCTTTTGGTGAGTCTGTCTAGGTGCATATGTATTTTTTCTTTCAAAGAGCCAGTTCTTTGATTCATTTATTATTTTTTCTTCTATCTCAATTTCATTAATTCTTGCTCTCATTTTTATAATTTCTCTCCTTAATTTCAGTTTGGGGCTGGTTTATTGTTGTTTCTTAAGAATCTTAAGATTTCTCATAAAGTTATGTATTTGAGCTTGCTAGGTCATGGGTTGCCCATATATGAAATGAACACTAAAACTGATAGACTGAATAAAGCAGTATGTAGTCCTAATGTGAGCATTGATTGTTAAAAATTTTCCTCTTAGAAGTGCTTTTAGAGCATCCCAGATGTTTCAACAAATTGTACCACCATTGTCATTAACTTCCAGTCAAATAGTTATCTGAAAAACCAAAGAAAAATAAACTGGATTTGGTGGCATATGCCTGTAAACTCACACTCTAGGAGGCCAGCGCAGGAAGTTTGAGCCCAGCCTGGGAAACTTCGTGATTTAGCAAAGTACTGTCTCAAAATAAAAATTTAAAAAGGGATTGGATTGTAGCTCAGCATGAATACCCTGGGTTCAATCTTCAGTGCTGCCAAAACAAAACAAACAAAATTTCTGACAAAATAGTAAGACAAAAGGATTATTAGGGATGTCATAAAGTATACAGCTGCTTTAACAAGTTTCAATAGCTGTACTCCTTCAAAGAGAAACTTTAAGAAGAAACACATTAATGAAAATTAGTTGGAGATTTTTATATTGATCTCCTCAGAAGCCAAAAGATTAATTAAGTAGACAAGTAGACAACAGACACCAACACACACAAACACACACACACACACACACACACACACACACACACACCCCAGATATAGAAGGTCTAGACAGTGTGTAATTAATAAGCTTGAGCTATGAGATATTTATACATTTCCATTAGAGACTACATATACTTTTCATTTCCAGGTACATGTAAAACACAAAAAACAAAACAAAACAAACCCCTGTGTGTTAGTTCTTAAAGAAGGCCCAAATAAATCCTAAACTGAGAAAACTAGAAATAATGAAGCCTGATGTGGTGGCACAAGCCAGGCATTGTAGTGCATACCTGTAATCCCAATATTCAGGAGGTAGAGCCAGGAGGATCACCATGAATTCAAGGTTAGCTTGGGCTACATAGTGAGGTCAAGGCCAGCCTGAACCACATAGAGAGACCATGTCTCAAAAACAAAACCAAAAACCTCAATAAAAAAGGCATGGTAACAGACATAAAGACCCATATGATTCGCACATCCTGGAGTTTACATCCTTATATACAATGCATAATTCCATTTCCTGGATATGAGTGGGACCTGTGCCTTGCTTCTAATGAATTGTGTTGGTTAACTCTATCTGCCAACCTGACTAGGTCATGGGCTGCCCATATATGAGATGAACACTAAAACTGATAGACTGAATAAAGCAGTTTGTAGTCTCCAACATGGGTAGGCCTTATCTAATCAGCTGAAGGCCTAATAGAGTCAAAGGCTAATCTTCCCCTGGAGAAAGGAGAATTCTTCTGGCCCACACTTTCAAAGTGGTACATCAACTCTTCTTAGTTCTACAGCATCCTGTTGGTCTTTAGACTCTTAACTGGCACAGTGGCTCTTTCTGGTTCTATAGCAGCTTCCGGCCTTTGGTCTCAAACTGGATATTGGTTTTGCAGATTTTGAACTTTCCATAATCCCATAAGCCATTTCCTTGTAATAAATCTTTTTATATGCATATATATCTATATCTATATATAGATATATCTTATTGGCTCTTTGCTCTGGATAATCCTGACTAACATATCAATAGAATGTGGCAAAGATGATGAGATACCATTTCCATGCTTGTGTTGCACTATGTGAGACAGAGAACCCAGCAGGGTTGTGCACAAGACTTGATGAGTAGAAGCTGTAAGATAATAAATAGGTGGTATTTAAGTCATTGCATTATAGTACTTTATTGTATATAATAAGTAATACTAACAAACCAGTAACCTCCTCCATCTCCAGGTTCTGTATGCCTAAAAATAAAATCACATCTTACTAAACAACATTTGAGTTGCAAAAGAAAACAGAAATATGTAGAATTGAATGTTAATGAAAATTATACACATCAAAGTTGGTGGCACATAGCTTAAACGACAGTTAGATGGAAATTATAGTTATATACATCAATCAGGAAACAAAAAGTTTAAAAATAAAGAAGCTAAATGTTTAGCTAAAGTAGTAATAGTGCATACTCCATAAAAAGGAATATAGGACAGAAATCAATAAAATAGAGATGAAGCTGGTTTTATGGAAAAGATTAATAAAAGCAAACTGGCAGGACCAAATAAAAAAAGATAACAACACACAGTGTAATAACTATTGTTATTTTCATTATTTGGTTATAAAGTTTTGTTTTATTTTTTCATAAAATATAAAAAATAAAAATAGAATACTCAAATAAGAAATAGTGACTGAGAATGACGGAGGAAATAACCAAAGATTTTCAGACAGTTTTTAATTGTTATGAACCCTGGTGAATGTTAAGTTATATAAAGTGCGTAAGTCCCTAAAAATGTAAAATGCAAGAATTGGCCTAAGAATAAATAAAGAATTTAAGAGTAAATGTTAAGTGAGTCGAAATGGGTGTCAAATACCTCCTCTCCCTTCACTCTACTCCAGCTTAGGCCCAGGGTCTTTTAAAAGGAGCTTGATTTTTGTTTTGTTTTATTTTTTTGGTACCAGGGATCAAACTTGGGTTCTTGCTCTTGTGAGGCAAGCGCCTGAAACATTGAGCTAAATCCCCGGCCCAGGAGCTTGAATTTTAAGGAACAATTAATTCTTATCATTTATATATTGTTGTTGTTCCACAAGTACAATAGAAGGAAAGACTGCACAGGTCATTTTTTGAAGCTAGCAGCAACTTGATTTCAAATCCAAAGAAGGATTATGCAAGAAAGAAAAAGAGATATTTCAGTGTGAAGTAGGATGACATTTCAAGCACCTTTATTGCTTTAGGAATTTCTTGACAGTCTTCTGGGGGCAATAGATTGATTACTAAACTAGCTCTCATCAGGATAATATCCCTGCCTGAGAACTATAGTACGGTCCACAGGTTACCACAGGATTCCACTCTTCAAGGTTGGCTTCCAGCCCTCCCCTTGCTGTGGCTACCAGTCCTCCTCTCTCACATAACAAATTGGCTTCATTGAATCAGCTCATCAGCATAGGGAAACTCATCTTATACAAAATCCTGAATACCTTATGAATCTCACCCTTGAAAGGCATCAAAAATAGTTGTACTCAAAAGTTCATAATGCTAAATAGAAATAAAAATAAGTCTTCACTGATTATCTCTAGAAAATCCTAAGGGCCAACTCATTGTTTTAAAAACTGTTAAGGAAACAAGCACATATCCTGTATCTCTTCTATGAATGATGCTTCAAGGTAATCAAATATAGTAAAACCTCGGTTTGTGAGCATAATTTGTTCTGGACACATACATGTAATCCAAAACACTTGTATATCACGGTGAATTTCCCCATAAGCAATAATGGAAACTCAGATGATTTGTTGCATAACCCAAAAATACTCATATAAAAATGATTACAATACTCTAATATGATACAAAATAATAAAGAAACAACAAAATATAAAGAAAAATAAATTAACCAAACTTAATGTGGAAAACCTTTGTGGCTGGTGTGAGGGAGATAAGAGAGAAGGTGGTTACTGTGTAAGACTTCATTATTCACCATCACCAATGTAATCAGTGCTATGTAGTGGCACAATGGAAACTTTTTCTTTTAATGCAACTTTTTTTTTGGTACCAAAAATCAAACTCAGGAGCTCACACTTGCTAAGCAGATGCTGCACTGCTGAGCTACATTTTTGGCCCCTTTTTGTTCATTTTTAACAAGGAATCTATCCATTGCACCTGCTTTTTGCCTTTTCTTTAGAATTTCAAAGAAATGTGACATTGCATTGTTGTTAAACAGACTTGTGTCATGCACTGCCTTATTCGGATGGTGATTTTCTACAGAATTTTGCACTGTTTCCCACATTTTACACAACATTTGAAGTGAGGGATTCCTCTGCCTTTTCCCTTTTCTCTTCTGCAGGTGAGATCTCCTCCATAATCTCTTGTTGTTGGGAGACACAATCTGAGGGTTTGGGGGGGGATCATTGACTCAGTTGTGATCGTGTGACTTTCAGGGTCATGTACTGCTCATGTTGCAAGATATGGCCTCTTTATCAAGTTAAAACTTATCAGAAATGTTTGTTTGTCTTGTGGAACACTTGCAGAAAAGTTACTGCCAATCCATGATTTTACTGCAATTGATGAGGGAGGTTTTTCTTTATTAACACAGTCTGGCTTACAGATGCAGAAGGAATGATAGAATGAGGATGTCATAGTTTTTTAAACATCACAAAGGAGAGACCACTAACATTAGTCTCCTCCTAGGAAAGTATTCATGTCGGACTATAGGAAATACAAGGACTAGAGGAAGAAACAGACTGACATCATAGAGATGCTTCTGGCAAAATCCAGCCAGGGAAAGTCTTGTTTGACTACCACCACCACCAACAGAATTATATGAAAAAAAAATGTGAGGGGAACCTACAGATTAAGAGACATGAGAGATATTTTAACTAATCATGATGCATGGACACTGCATAGATCAAGATTAAACCAACAGGAAAAATAAAAGGAGACTCCTTAGAGAGCAGTCTAAGAAATGTGAACTCTGATTGGATGTTTGGTGATATTCAGTAATGTATATTAAGGAATGTGGGGATCTGATGATGGCAAAGGTGTTAAGTTTAAAGCAGGAGACCAAGAATCCGGAGGAGGGAAAAGAGGGGAACCACTGGCTCAGTTGTGATCGCATGATGTGATCACATCGGGTCCTTATCTATTAGATTTACCATTGAAACTTTTACAAAATGATAAGCTACCTGGGATGTGCTTTCAAAAAGTCCAGGTCAAAGGGAAATGAGTGGTGTCATGGGGAAGCAAGACTGATGCTCACTGATAGTGTCAAAGTTGGGGGAAATGTGCATGGGGTCAGTAAATTATTTCTACCTTTTGCACGCTTGAAACTTTGCACACACACATGTGATGCTCATACATGCGTATGCACACACAGACAAAAGGGCGTGCCACCTCCCCGGCTCCATTTAGGCAGTAGTGATGAGCTGTATGCACAGATTTGCTCTTGAACAAGTCTGCTTGGTCTCTTTTGTGCCTTTTTTATTCCACCCTGACCTCCCAGTTGAGCCCTGAGGCATGATGCCCTCCATTCCTCACTGAGGGAGAACCTGTTGCTGGACCTTAGGATCACTGTGCCTCTAGACTTACTGGCCAAGCCAAAGCCAAGCTCTCACAATTTCTCTGTTCCACAGTCTCCCCATTCCAGCCCCAGCACCCCTCCCAGTACTTTGGTAGCCCTTTGGCTATGACATTTTCTCCTTTCTCCAAGTGTCTCTTCATCCCCTACCTGAGACTTCTCCTTCAGCCCACCTGTCCCTAAATTTCTCCTGATCCTCATGTATCCTGGGTAATATTCTACTCACACATGTCCCAAAGGCCGTGGGCATAGGCCTTGACTTCAAGATGTCCCTTGCAGAAGCTGGGAATTTTCTGCTCTCCTACTCCGACCACACAAAGATGAAATTTAGAACTACTCAGGTCACTTGCTTTGCTTTCAAGCGTCTAACCTCTACCCTTTTGGGGTCAGGTCTCCAGATACAGACCCAAGCTACAGCCACATCTCACCCTGTGTGTATTACTAACACTGTTCTTTGGGGCCAGCAGTAAAGAACTGTTGAATCTGTGCCCCTGCACTGAAAAAAAAATCTGTCTTATACCAGACATGAAAACCTTATAAATAATCCCATCCTTGAAATACTTAGAATGTTTTCATCTTCATAAGATTTCCCAACCCCATTTCTCTTTCTTCAGGTCTCCTCCTCTCTTTACCAGCTGCGGTGGCCAAATTCCCAGCGTGCTTTGCACCTGACACTTTATGATGAAAATCCTATGATGCAGACTCTGATAAAGCAGTTTAACTTATAGGAATAAGGAAAGGCTGACCTTAGTGAGGAAGTTATCAGAGGGTATGGGGGCAGGGCCATTCACCGAGGCCTGAAGTTCCACATCCTTCATCTCTTGCCTTTTCTGTCAGCTGTGAAGTTTCATCCTTAGACTGAAAGCCAGAAATGTGATGAAGGTTACAAGCGGTCTTGAGATTGAACTTTGGTATTTGTAGTTGGCCCACAAAGGGCTGAAGATTTGTAAAATAGACAAGGGGGCACCCAGACCTACTAGGCTATGAGACAGAGAAAGAAGTGAGGGGAGGAAGCCAAGCACAGTGTGCGCGTGCAGACAGCTCCCAGATCCCTGGAGCTGGATTGTGGTGATTCTGAGACAAGTTCGAACGTTCTTTTCTCTCCTTGAATTGTTTGAATCAGGAGCCCAGTCTCTGGAACTCTGGCAAATTTTAGCCTGTGTCCGTTCAATAAGGATAAACCGAGTACTCGCTGTGTGCCAGGCCACGCCCAGCGGGGAGCTGATGATGATATGCCGATGAGTATCCTCTGCCCCGTGCTGTGGTCACTGGAAGCCTTCCTGGGAGTGGTGGTCGGAGTTGAGCAGTGAAGGATGAATACGAAATAGGGAGGCAGAGAAAGGAGGAGGCCCCTAGGGAGAAGGAACAGTATGGCCCAAGGCCTGGAGGCTTGGCCCTGTCCAGCACCAAGGGCTGTAGCGCTGCTGGACAGGGACCCCTGAGAAGGGAGGCTGGAAGGACAGGCGGTGTGTAGGATGCGGGACGTCTGAGGCAAAACAGTGCAGCAATCTGGGCCCAGCATGTCACCTAAGGAGCTGCCTGCCTTCCTGTGACTCTCTTTCCAACTTGCCTTCACTTTGTAGAACGGCTTTTAGAAAATGCTAGCCTGTCTTGTTCAGAGGAACATGAGGCAGGAAGTGCTCCCGTCGCGCACCAGAAGAACCAGGAGCAGGAGTGACAACTTCAGGGGGCAGCAAGAATCAAGTGAAAAAGTTAGTGGGAAATGAGGCAAGGAAAGGTACAGCCACCAGGCTCCCTTCCTATGAGTGCTTCTTGGAACACAGCTCCTCTCGAGGGACCTTCAGTTTAGTTAGATTTTTTTAAAAAAATGATAAATGATTACATATATTGAATTATATTATTTATGTTAATATAGTTTTGTGTACATCAAATATTTCACAAAGTTGTAGGTAACACATGTATGTCATATTGTGACACATGTATCTTACGTATGTAACATATGTATATAATATGTATATTATATCTTACATATGTGAGATATAAGGCACAATAGCATGAATGCTCTGGAACCTACACTCCACTTAAGAACTAGAATGTTACCATCATGTTCCTCCTCACACCCAACGCCTGCCAAACCTTCAGTCTCAGAAGAACCACTGCTCTGAATTTTGTTTATCATTTGCTCTTCCTTAAACATTTATCTCACTATTTTACTCCTTGAGTAATGATTTCATTTGGTTTTCAAGTGACATTATAAGAAATGGAAGTGAATGGTAGAAGCATCTGGAACTAAAATTTTTATTCAACATTGTTTTTTCCATTCGGCTTTAAAATGTTGCTGGTATTTTACAGGTGGACCCAAACAAGTTAACTATCACTTGCTGAGTGTAGTTAGTAAAAGTGTGGAACAGTAAGATCGTGGGTCCTCATGTTCCATAGAAGGTTAGATGTATGATTTGCTGGAAGTGAATGGTTGGCCAAATTTGTTGGCTTTCTTTTGTACCACTATTTCCAGTTAGTGAGATATTAGTGCTATAGCACTTGTATCATAATCATATTTCTTGTTTTCTGCATTTCTGCATCCATGCAGGGCAGAGTCCTTCTCTGCAAAACCTCAAGCAATTTCTTATTTCCTCTATCAAGTTTTTGCACTTGTCTCTAAGACACCACTTGCTGAAGTTTTTCATGACTTATGCCAATTTTGAGAAGCCAGTCTCTTCTTTCTGTGTCTCTAATTAAGTAGCATTCTGAAATCAGAGCACGGGAAGTCTTTTAGGGTGATTTTTTTACAGCCCTGGAGACCTGATTCCTTTTGTATGTCCTGCAGAACATGAGACCTGTTGATGTTCCTGAAGTTAGATATATTTTGAAACTACTTAGAGCATTACAGTACTTATCAGTGTATTCACAATCTAACCATAGTATGTACCCCTGTGTATGTGCATGTGTGAGGATGTGTACATGTCTAACAACTCAACACCAGTAAAAATCATTTTGGAAAGTGCTATTGGGAGAATGTGGCTAGCTTAATTTGTTATGAAATATCTGAGGTCTTAGAGTGGGTAGAATGATTTTCAAGGTACTTGGAAAGCCCTCCTTCTTCCATCCCATCCTATCCACTGAACTCTACCTAAAATTTCTTAAATAGATTTAAAAAACCCCAAACCTTTTAATCAATATTGGAGGAAAATTTAAAACACAAATGGCCCTGGGAGAGGGCTCTTGAGTAATAAAAATTCTTTTCTTATCTCAGGTCTTGATAGAGAGGAAGAGACCTAGACCTCAAGGCCACTAGGGCTTATAAAGACTGAGTAGTGGCAAAACAGGCAGGACCAGGGCGCATGAGTCAAATTTCAGCTTCTTTTTAACCTTCTTAAGCCTGTGCTTTTACTGCATAGCTCAATGACTGGCAGTGTTCATTTGTTTATTCTAAAATGGAAGACTTCATTTGCATTGACACTGATTGCTAAACAATTAAGATACCATCTATTTTTGCTTCTTATAAAATATCTCCTATAAATCTCAATTTTTTGAGGTTCTGGGGATTGAATTTAGGGGGTATGCTTCCATTGAGCTACATCCCTAGCCCTTTTATTGTGATTATTTCATTTTGAGGCAGTCGTGTTAAAGTTGCCCAGGCTGACCTTGAACTTTCGATACTTCTGCTCCAGCCACCCGAGTAACTGGGATTACAAATGTGCCTCACTGCCCTGGCTTTAGTCTCATAATTTTTAATGAATGTAAGCATAAGCTTCTAGAAGGAAGATTAAATTTTATTTTCTAAACGTTTGTTTTATTTGATTACCTGTGGCCTTTTCTCTTTCTCATTTAACAGGTGACGTCCGTTTGGAGTAAATGTGTAAAAACAAAAGACCCACTAACCAATACTACAAAGGCCGTGTGATTTAAAAAGCCTTAGGCGCAGATCTTTTGAAGAGACAGTGTCCATATTTATCTTGAGTTTTGTCAAGCCAATGATTTATTTTTCTCTTCCAAGTAAGGAGAAGAAGAAAAAAAGTAAGAAGAGAGCATTGTGGATGCATGGAAACAGAACCATCAATCACGCATGTGGAGACCTCGGTTCCAGCCAGCGGACGGCAGGCAAATTTGCCTCTGTGTGAAATGCGGAAGGAGAGCCAGGTCCTTCTGTTTTCTTCTAGCTCAGAATTCTATGACTTTAAACGACATGGCATCTATATGAGCTCTGGAAACCCAGAGCAAGTAGAAGAAAGCAAGTGACAGAGATAGCAGAGACAAATGAAAGGGAAAACAAAAATATAAGAAAGATGATCAATGGAAACAAAAGCTGGCTCCTTGAAAAAATTGGGAAAACAGAAAAGGGAGGCCTCCGGTAAGATGGAGCAGCAAGATAGGTTGGTGATTTGGCAGATAATTGGAGGTAGATTCTAATCACACAGTGATGACGCTATCACTCCCCTAATTTACTTCTCCTTTCCTTCCCCCATGTTATTTATTTTTGTCTGCCTGTTTTTAAATTATCCTTATTTTCCCCTCTGTTCTATATCCATGTGTTTTTTTTGTTTTGTTTTGTTTTGTTTTTTTAAATGACATGCTGGTGCCCACTATTGGAGAACTGGGCACTGGGGTTAGCAGCAGCCTTTCCGGACCCAAGGGCTACTGTAGTTGCTACTTACCTCCAGCAGATGGCACTGCAAGCTAGTGACTGCGTTGCCTTTTTCATTCTTTGACACCATCCCTCTTTTTAGTTTTTATAATTGATTTATTGCATTTTAAAATTTCCACAGTTGTGAGGCATCTTCTAGTCTCTCCATGTTTACTTTAGTGTTTTATACTTCTCCAAAGCTATTATTAAATTTGTGTTACTCATTATTAAACCTTAAATTTGTCTAAGAAAGAAGGGTAGTCAATCAGCTACAAATCTTACCACTACCTAGAGTGAATGACTTTCCTGTATAGGGTATTTAGAAGACTGGATACAAGTTATTAGCAAACACTTTTAAATGGTGCATTATTGAATTATCTGGGACTCAGTGAAAGTTTGAGGTCAGATTGACCCAGAAATATTTAAAATATTTTTTTAATTTTATTAGTACATATTTGCAATTCAAGCAGTTTATAATCATCTTGGACAGTGATTACATTTACTATTACAGCTCGTTTCTTTTTTAATCACTCCCCCAGTTCCCCATCCTCTTTTTTATCCTTGTTGATAGTATTTGTCTTAGCTCATGTAATGTTGTATAGTGCTTACATTAATTAGGGTTATTAGGATTCTGAACATGGAATATTTTTATTCTTATTTTCCCTTCCACTCCTCTTCACCCCTTGCCCTCGTTCCCTTTGTCCCTTTCTTTCTTTGAGTACTGGGGATCGAACTCAGGTCCTTGCACTTGCAAGGCAGGCGGCAGAGCCACTGAGCTAAATCCCCGGCCCCTTTTGTCCCTTTCTAACCATCTTGTATGGTTTTGTTTTGTACTTTGCCTCACTCAAATAAGAGATACCATTCAATGTTGAAGCTTGTGTGTCTAGTTTATTTCATGCAACATTATATTTTCCAGGTGCATCCATTTTGCTACAAATGTCTCATATATGTCATTATAGCAGAGTAGTATTCCATTATATATAGCTTCCCTATTTTCTTTGCACAGTCATCTGTCAATGGGTATACAGGCTGCATCCAGGATTCAGCTATTACAAGTTGTATATGTACTGTCAAAGCAAGCATATCACTACTGCAAGTTGTGCTGCTATAAACATTGGTATGCATGTATCACAGTCACACGATTACTTAAGGTCTTTGGGGAAGACACCTAGCGGGGGATTACTGGGTCACATGAAATTTTTAATTTCAGATATTTGAGAAATATCATTACTGATTTCCATACTGGTTTTACTAATTTATAGTCCCACCAACAATGCAGGAGGGTTCTTTCTTCATCACAGTCACACCAGCATTTTCTATTGTTTGATTTCCTAATGATTGCCATTCTTTCTGCAGTAAGATGGACTCTTAACATTGCTTTAATTTTCGTATCTCTAATGGCCAGAGGTGTTGAGCAGTTTTTCATATTTGTTGACCATTTGTACTTCTTCCTCTGGGAAGTGCCTGTTCATTTCTCTTGCCCATTTCTTGTCTGTGACCCAGGAGTTTGAAACCAGGCCACAACACGTGCCAGCTGTGTGCTCCTGGGAAAATTAACATATATTCTCTAACAGTCCCAGCTTCCTCATCACTGAAATTGATGATTCACAAGTTTCTTATTTTAAGGCTATCTCAGAACTTGGCCCCAAGTAGGTTCAGTGACTTCTAGTTAGTATTAAGGAATTAAAAAAATTTTTTTTGAGAGGGAGTAACAATTATAATGAGAAAATTAGAGACTGCCATGATGGGATAGAAGACTGGGGTGACAAAATAGAGTCCTGGGCCTAGGGAACCCTATCTTTCCAGGTACAGCGTGGGCCTCTTAGGCAATCCTTTTGCTTATTGTCTCATAAATAAGAGCTCATCCAGGATTTCTCATGCACCCTAAACAAAACTTTTACTGTCTTGCTTGAATATTTGTTCTCTAACAAGGAGACAGGAGGATACAAAGTGAAACTAAAGTGAAGGCAGGAAAAAGAAAACCAGATGCCACAGAATCTGAGGCAGAGCCAGTGGCCTCATGATACTGTTTGTTACAAATGTAAGACTTCAATATGTATTACAAAGACAAAGAACATGTAAGTAATAAAATTAATTCTTATTGGACCAAGCCTGCACATAAATTAAATAAATTAAGCCAGCAATGTATCATAATTTAAATAAATTACCAATAAACAGTAATTGTAAATAAGTTACTATGGTCTAAGCTTATACCAGGGCTCCAAATACATTCCCGATGAGTGAGAGTTAGATATTATATCCCAGCAAAACTTCAGTGTTTGTCAAGTTTCTAGAAGATGAAGGACTGAGCATCCAAGTGATAGAAAGAATCATATTGGAAAATACTTGACTACAGAACATGAACTCATATAAAGTTATCTGAATTCAAAATCACCTAAGAGATTATTGTTTTTATTGCAAATATTTTCTAAAAACTTTTTTTATGGTACTGGGGATTGAACGAACCCAGGATCTTTGCACTGGACTGTAGCAACAGCCCTTTTAAAATTATCATTTTTAAAGTCTTGAGACAGAGTCTCACTTTGTCATTAAATTGATTGGGCTGGCCTAGAACTTGTGATCCTCCTGTCTCAGCCTCCCAGAGTGCTTGGACTGTAGGTGTGAACCACCTGGATAAAACCTTATACAGCACATTTATTCTATGCTATGATCATAAAAACTGTAGGGAAAAACAATGAGCAAAAAAGAGCTTGCCAATTTACAAAGAAATACATAAAAATGACAACAAAAAGCACATGGGAAAAGACCCAACACCAGATATTAAACAAAAACAGCAGAGATATACCTAGGTAGCTGATATCGGCATCTTAAATGTCCACATTAAAAACAGATCTAAATGTTGTAGTGTGATTCAATAGGCATTTTTGCCCTAGTTCGATCTCTGGTACCAGAAAAAAGAAAATAGGCATTTTTGCATTTAGAAGAAATTGGGGTTTTTTTATGAACAATATGAATCTTCAAATTTTTCCATCTCTCTCTGCATAGGCTATCGGGGAGTAACTCAGCCCTAGTAAAAGTGCCCCAAATGAAATGTGGTACAATGGTTAAAAGCTTAAGTTCTGTAGTTTGAATATTTGCTTTATCCTTTCCTGGTTTTATGAAATTGAATGAGTTACTAATTTTCCATGCCTTAGTTTTCTTATCTATAAAACGGGCAACATTAACACCCACCTCTTTGCTGCAGGAATTAAATGAGATTAGAGATGACGGATTTAGTGCCAATGCACAATAAATATCCAATAAACGCTAATTGTTACTTCTCTTATTTTTCCCTTTTACTCTAAGTTTTGGACTTAAAAAGTTTAATTGTGCTTGCTTTTTAAACTGTTTTAAATTTTTTTTTTTTTTTTTGGAACAAGGCTTCAGATCAATTAATCTATATTTCTTTCTTACATCAATTCAGAGGCCAACTCCAGTGGAAACAAGCCGTTAGGTACTGCAGTCAGTTGTGCATGGCAACAGCTATTGAGACAGGTGAGCAGTGCCCGACTCTCCCATTTTTACTTTTCTCAAGGCTGGAAGGTGAGGATAGCTCGGCCAGCAGCCTTCCTGCCCTCCGCTTTGCTTACCTTTTCTCCCCACACCCCTGCCAAATGGATGGGGGCAACTTGCTTTGGTGTCCTGCTGGCAATCTAGGGGTGTCCTGCGGTTATCTAGGGGTGCCCTGCTTGGCAGTCTAGCAGCTACTGTCCTCCTCTCTCCTCCAACCTGGATGCAGCTTGGTCAGAGTGCTGCCCCTACTCCACTCCCACCACTCAGACTACTGTTGCCTTTTTGAAGAAGGGAGGAGGCACCCAGCATGGCTAAGATCCATCAGCGAGGGATCTGGGCCCACTGTTAACAGCACAGTGCCCACAGCTAGCCTTCTAGATGATTCCCTGGTTTCAGCCCTGCCCTCTCACTGGATCTTGGCCATGACAAACTGAGGCTGTCCTGGAGCCCTGCACCAATCACAGGCCTGTACTTGGGCCAACAAGGCGTCTGCAACTGCTACACAAACAGCAGTCTCCAGCCACTGGCACATTAGTCTAGGAGGGGGTCTCTGCAGTGCACTGACAGCTCCCTGCTTTACCCCACACTGCAACACAGGCCCCATTAAAGACTCACTGTATGGTCCTGTAAACCTGCTCATGCTTTATTTCTCAGGTAGTGAGAGCTGCAAAAGTCCTGTAAGACTAGATTCTTATCCTGAGCAGCCAATTCCAAAGAGCAATAAACACTAGGGGCTATTAGCACTGCAGAGCTCCAGAGACCAGCAGCCAACAAAGATCAGCAGCAGAGACCAGCACTGGGCAGAGTTGACCCACATTGTCTGGCACAAGCTGGCCCTGGATGGTGCAGGCAGGCGTTGGCATTGTCGGATGCTGGCATCCAGTATTATCCAGGGTCATCTGGCGACACCAGAGCTGCACTTTGCTGATTCACGATTTCGGTCTGTATTGAGCAGAAGACCCCTAGGCTGATTGGCAACCTTAGCCTTAAAATCCTCATGCTCTTTGACACAATAACTTCATTTTTTGAAATCGACACATGACAAAGCTGAAATAACTTTACATACATAAAGGCTTATGTGCAAAGGTTTTTAGTTTTATTCATAGAACAATTTATAGTTTATAGCTAATATTTGAGAACAATATAAATGTTCTTTTAAAGGGAAAAGGTTAAATTATTCACTCAGGAAAATTTTATGCAGCCATTAAAATATTTTTTAAATTATATAAGAGCATGATATATGCACTTGATATAATACCAAGTGAAAAAGCAATTTGATAGCTTGTGTCTAAATATGATTACAATCACCTAAGATTACTCTGCAGACAAAAGACTGAAAGGGAAATTACTAGCACACTAAAAATGGAGTTTGAGTAGAGAAACAATGGATGATTTTAAAATAGTCTTTTTTTCCATGTATTTCTGTAAGTCCCTGTTTGCTTTAATAATGAGTCTCCTTGCCCACACACAATGCTGCTTAAGGTTCTTGTTCCTAATTCATGGACAAAATCATGTAACAAAGGTCAGCTTGGTTTGAACTGTTTTCTTTTGGCCGAATGTCTTCCTTATTTCATGAGAAATGCAGTTGGCACAGAGAACAGCTTTGGACAGAGAACAGCTTTGGACTGCATAATACCACAATTTAATAGAGTTTTCCTTTAATGGAGTAGCATAGACTGATAAAAAGAAAGAAAGCAGAACACCTCTGAGAGAAGGAGAGGTAGGGAAGCAGAGTCTTTGTAGCAGTCACAGAAGTTACAGAAATTCCACAATCAAGGCAAGAGAATTCCAGAGTAGAGTTCATTGCCTGACTGGGGGGGAGGGGAATCCCACAAACCTTATCTCTTTAAAGAAATAAGCAAATCCCAATTAAAACAGATTTTGTGCTTTTTTTAGTACTTTTTTAACCTAAAGTAATCAAACTAAAAATATTTTAGAACCCTAAGGTAGAATTATATACTTTTGGTTTTTACGGCGCTTTTTCTTTTTCTGATTATATGTATAAAGAAAGGGATGAAATTCTCTAGTAATCCTGGCATCAGTCTTAAGATTTATGATATAACACCTTTCTTTCTATCTCTGAGATAGATAGAGCTACCACTTCTTGAGTGCTTATCAAGAGCTTGGCACTGCTTGGAAGAGTTTTACATGCATTACTTCATGGAGGAGCTTCTGAAGTAGATAGAGTAAGTATCCAGTGCGGTTAAATGTCTTGAAAAAGCCCATAGCTTGGAAAAATCAAAATGTGTGAGCCCCGGGAGAGGGCTTAACTTCTCTCCTCCCTGACATCAAGATATCTATAAATAAATATTAACTACAGGAAAATTACACCACACCTATTGTTTTGTAGCCTGCTCCCCCTATAGTGTATCTGAAAATCATTCCACGTCAATAGATATTAACCTACTTCACATTTTAACAGCTGCATTGTACTTTATTATATGAGCAATGTATTTAACCATAATCCATACAGTTGGATAGTTTAAAGTTTTCAGTAAATAAACAACAAAGGCATATACATCCTTATTTGCAAATGTAAATTTAAGAAATTATTTAATTACAACAACTTCTCAGAGGAGAAATGTCCAGGTGAAAGCGAATGTTTTCAACAAGAAAAATTCTGTTAATCAACAAGAAAAATTGTGACTGATTATTTTTCCTCCCAGCTGGCAGAGTGCTTTTTCTCTATATTCTAGTGTTTGTCAAACCTTCCTTGATCTGCTGTAAGATTTTTCTTTTTGTTTGTTTGTTTGCTTGACGCAGGGTCTCACTATGTTGTTGATACCGACCTGGAACTCACTATGTAGCCCAGGCTGGTCTCAAACTCACAGTGATCCTCTTGCCTTAGCCTCCAGAGTGCTGGGATTACAGGCGTGCACCACCATGCCTGGCCTGATCTGCTGTAAGAAATACATTCGATATAGCAGTTCTACACACACACACACACACACACACACACACACACACACACACACACAGAAAGAATGTTTGTATTTTCCTGCCTAGATGTCATGAACTCTTTTCCTCTTCTCTTTTCTTTTCCTTTCCTTTAAAAAAACTTCTTATTTAAGAGTAGGAAAAATTTATTGAGAGAAAGAAAGCTTCTGTCTAAGAGAGACAGAAGGGGGACCAGAAAGTGGGTTGTCCCCAAAAAACTTTAAAAAATACCAGATCTAGTCCACTGTTAGTTTCATGACTCAAAAAACACTATATTAATGCTTGCATATTAGTATTTCTTTAAAAATTTGCCTGATATTCTGAGATAATGATAAACCACTATTTCATTTTTCTTCAATTTCTAGGGAGGCTGAATATTTTGGAAAAAAAATAAACTGAAGACTATTATTTCTTAACCTTCAGTACACATTAAAAATAAAAAAAAAAGAATCCTTTAGTTACTTGCTGGATCAAATAATCCCTAGAGACTGGGCCCAGGCCTCACAGTTTGTGGCCAGGGCTGAGAACAACTGCTGTAGGTGGAAATGGTAAACTGGAGATTTGTACAACAGTATTGTTCATGACACACTTAGATTCTTACTTTAAGAAACTTGGTTTGATTTCTTTTTGGGTGAGATATTTATTTTGAAATATACTCGAAAGGCATTTAAATCAATAAATATAGAGGACTTTCTAAAATGTTCCATTCTACTGTAAGATATTTGATTGTTAGTCACATGTTGCTTCTGAGGGTTACTCTTTAAATTTAAGCCCTCTAATATTTTTTGTGAGTCTACTACATACAAGGTACAGTACCTGATCTGTGGGATTGGAAGAGGGAGCAGCAGCTCACTGCCTCATAGACACCTAATGTATGCATTCAAATAATAGCCAGTATAACACCAGGAAGAACATAATCATTTCATAATCATGTGATTTAGAAATAAGACCATTTAGAAGTAAGGCCATGTTTCAGCTATCCTCATTAGTTTGGCTCATTTATGATAATTTTTATTATTTATGTCAAAAAGCAATAAAAATTTGGAAACTTGAGCAGGGGATTTAGCACAGTGATTCCGGTGCCTGCCTCACAAGAGCAAGGACCTGAGTTCAATCCCTGGTAACAAAACAAACAAACAAACAAAAGCCCTATTTTAGTTACATTTCAATAGACTAGGTTTCCCTTTTAAATGCCATATAGTAAAAAGTATCATAATCATCTGAAGATTAATGCAGGATCAAGTATAGAATTGGATACAGGTTCTAAGTTTGTCTCGTAAACTGTTAGCTGCACAAGTCGCGGTTCCTAAAACCCAGTGTTCATTTGTGTCTCATTTAGCGATGAATTATGGAAAATTCATTTGACAGGAAGTAGTTGAGATTCTCATGAATAAAATTATTTTGTAAGATAACCACAGAGCAGTTTAGTATTACAGAGCTCTGTTAGAGAGTTCCAGTTACCTACTGGACATCCCTCCCAGTCCTCTGGAACTCCAGGTTTAACAGTCTACACAGTGTGGTTCTTGGCTCCCTCATACTTCTTCCAAAGCTTGTTTTCCCTTTGTGCACAGCGGATGATCTGCTTTGCCGTAAGACAGAGGTGTCTTTACATTACTGTGGCTGTTTCCTCAGAGAATCATGACATTTGCTGGTTCAAACCAGTCTGGGGGAGCGTGGTGGAATGTGGGGCAGGGACCTGTGTGCCTGAGCTCTGGCCACGGAGATGTCAACTCTGACTCAAGGAGGCTGCTCCTCCTTCCCTTTTCTCTGTTGTGCAGGGACAAGAAGGACAATCACAGAAGACTCCCACATCACCAGCCTCTGTTACACTTCTGTCCTGAAGAAGTAAAGGCAGCAGAGATGCCAATCAGCAGCAGGTATCATCCCAAGGCCCAGCAGAGGTGACAGACGTAGGTGAGTTCCAGAAGGGCTTGGTAAATTGATGCATGACATATGGCTAAGAGGAGTAGGTGTTGAGTGGAAGGAGATCATTCATGCCTTCCGATGGCATCTATCTTTAGTCTGCTATTGGCCATACCTAGGAATTTCCACGTCTCCAGGTTCCTCTACTGCTGTTCCCTTCAAAGCATGCTGGAGTAGAAAAAGCTTTGATGTTGAGTGAGTTATCTAATCTTTTGCGCCAAAGTCAAAATCATCTATACAATCATCTCTAACACCTACATTATTTCTCATGAAAATGCCAGCACAGGGCAGGACCATGAGTACACTTAATAAATGACATCCCAATAGAAGGAGCCAGGATGAGACACCCTAACACAGCCAGCTGAGCCAGCGCCAGAGATCTCAGAAGAGCAAGTGGAGGGTGCGGTGAGGGGCTAGGATATGTTGGGGTGGTGTAGTTCCGCCATTGCCCTGCCACCTTCTGCAGTGTGAATTACTCACTCACGGGGCAGCATGGCCCTGGCAGAGATGGAGAAAATGCTTTTGGGTTCAATTAGACAATGGATCAGCTGTTTGGGTCTCATCTGCCCCCACCCAGTGTTATCTACAGATGGACAGGAGACTCCCAGTCACCTAGAGAAGGAACAGAAAGTCCAACAGTCTGTGAGGCTACGAAGCTCAGGTAATTAGAGGGTGGGTTTCTTCTTGTGTATGTTCATCAAAGGACAATGATCAAGTTATCAAATTCAGACAGCAATTTTTCAGAGCTGGAACATGGAAAACAAGGAAAGCAATTCATCCTGTTGGGTCACATCCTGTCCACGATGGCAGGAAGTGGGGTAGCAGACCAAGGCAGTTAGAAAAAATGACGTTAGGAAGCGCTTGCACGCTATATGTGTATGTGTGTTTCAGTTTTTGATTCTGTGAATCATCATGCTGTTGGAAGTCCTCAAGCTTTTTGTCAAGTAAAACTGGCTAAAAGCCAAGTTTTTGTCTGACTGTATTAAACCTCAGCTCGTGTCAATCCAATAAACAGAAGCTCATCCTATTGGCCACCTGTAACAATGGCCAGGACCCTGAGTGTTCCTTCCCGGAATAGGAACACGATGTTGGAAATTTCTGTGACAGTCCCAGGGAGCTTGAGATTGTCGATCTTGTCTGGAAACAGGGAAGTTGTTGTTTTGCTCCAGGAGAAGAAGTGGATGCCATGGTGAGCACCCCACACGGCTCAGGGCATAACGTATCCTTCATTAGCTGCCTCACCGGACAAAAGAACTTTAGGACTCGAGCATGGCGGAAGTCCCTTCTGGCCTCTCCTTTTGCCTTCACAGCTATCATTCACTTCCCTTTCTTCTTTCTTCCTCTTCCCTCGTGTGTGTGTGTCAGGCGTGAGCTTCCCACACTGCTGTCCGTGGAAGTGAGTTGAAGGAGAGGGGTTTTTTCTCCTTCTGGACATTTTTTGGGGGTTTTAGTTTGATCAGTAGCATCCTTGAAAAAGCTGACTGAGGGACCCCTCCAGTTCTGAACTTTCTGGGAACTCAGGAATGCTATGCTTCTACAGTAAGTCAAGTATTCAGCTTTTTGAACTGCGGGTCCCACGAACAGGTCTTTAAAGTTCAAAAGCCATGTTCTTTGCAATTCTGAGCAGTGGTTTTCTGACTTTTAAAAATAGGTTTCTTTTAGTCTGTGGTAAGTATATGTGCTGGGGAATGTGTCGTAATAAGTAGGAAATTATCTCAAGATCATCCGCATTGTAGGACTGGTTAGCAGGGGGGCGTCTAGGTAGGTAAGTGAGTTTAATGGCTTCACTTGTCATCTACTGATTTCAGATTTTTAATATTTAGAAAAGGAGATAAAAAAGGCCTCTCAGATTTCTAAGTAGCAGAATTTTTGACACTAAAAAATTTAAATAATTGAAGTCCAACACAAATATTACATATAGTTTTATCCCCAAATCAAGTTGTTTTGCCAGGTGCAGTGGCACATGCCTGTAGTCCCAGCACTTTGGGAGTCCGAGGCCGGAGGCAAGTTTGAATTCCACCTGGGCAACACAGACCCTGCCTAAAAACAAAAACAAAACCAAAGCTGATAAAAAGGGATAGAGATGTAGCTTAGTGTGAAGTATTTTTTAAAATATGTTTGTATTTGTTCACATTACCTTCTAGTTCTCATGGCATGCAATTTTTATCTAATTATATTATTATTATTGTTACTATTACTATTTTACATTTTCTGTAAATTTATGTATGAGACATATATTTTTTAAAAAATGACAATTAGATTAACTTTTGGTGCTAATGGACCAAGCAGCAGAATGATCACAGAAAGGATGTCTCTCCTTTCTGGCTTTGCCTCGAAAGCTTTCATGTTTTAGTATTTCAGTTTACATTATGAAAAACTGGAGTTTATGAGTAGATGCCTTACAAGTATTCTGGGTAGAAAATTAACTAATGTGTTTTCAAAATTCTCAATATAGAAAGGTACAATTTCAAATGCTGCAATACTGAAAAAAAAGTTATCTTTGTCTTGTTTCGCTTCTTTCTTCTCTTTCTTCTTTTGCACTGCTCCCTCTCATCCCTTCCCCGAACCCTGGGTAAATATGGAAGCAACAATCTTCCCTGCAAATCTCTTGAGTTGTATCTGAGGTCATCCTACAACCTGAGCCTGCAGACATCTGGGGTCCCACTGGGCGGAGGAGGAGCCTGACCTGCTGCATGTAGAGTGCCTTGCTCAGGGTTACACAGTGAGGAGTTAGTGTCCCCATCCAGGCCTTTGCAATTAGATCTTTCTAATTACAGGTCTGGCTCTTTTGCAACAATGGCACTGCCTTTCAATGCAGATTCTGAGCTAGAAATAACGACAAAAGCTGACATGTTTTAGGGTGGACTGTTGGCTCTTTGAATGGTATGATCTCTATTTTTCTTCTGGCTTTGGAGTTTGACTTTATTGTCACTAGTTCTGAAAGCTGTCCATTATTGGACACCATTGGTTAGACAATATTGTTTTATGTAACAGGAAAAGGTATTTCAGAAACGTAAGCTGGAGGAAAAGAAACAGCAAATTTCCGGATGTCTGTGTTCCTTTCTTGTAAACCTTTTGGTTGGTTCAATTTGTAATAAAAAGTTAACTGAGTACAGGATAAAAATAGCTTCTTTAATAGTTTTACCTCATACGGCAACAGTATATTGTGCTTTTCCATGGGAAGAACTATTTTTAGAAAGAATGCAAAGCACACTCAGCTATATGAGTAATAATTGTTTGGCAACATGATGCTTATAACAGATGATCACTGAGCTCTTCTTTGGAAAACTTGCAAATTGTTTTTCTTTTATGCAATTATCATGTGTTATTTACGACACAAAAGACCTCATTTAATAATAAAAAGAAAAACCCAAAGGATATATGTAAAGGGCTTTAGGAATTCCTTCTACTTCCTGTACAGTGACTTACAATTTTAATGTATCAAATTGGACCAATGTGAAGGAACTAAGAAATGGAGGGGGGTAGAGTTGAGAGGGGAAGGGTGAATAAAAAGAATTGCGATGTGTTATGTGCACATACCAACTCCCCACGATGAGTGTCGTCATTACGCACTGACAACGTGTACTAAGAGAAATAAAAGGTGAAATAAAGGAAGCGACATTAGGTGTTACACACTGTTTAGCTACAAGATAGAAAAAAAAGCAGCATGTTTGTTGAAAGAGAAGGAGGAGCTGGATAGCTCACAGCAGGTTTCCGAGTACATAATTTAAGTGGACAGTTTACCATTGAAGATTTTTAATAGTAAAACAACAAGAAAGCGGAAATAGAAAATTGTAAACCCAGAGCAGAATGTAAACTGCTACACATTCATTTTTCTTCCCTGAAGCAGGAGGTAGCCTCTGGGCATCGTATCTGAAATCTATGAAGTGAGAGGACTGGTGAATGAGATGAGCTTGGCAAGAGAGAATGGAACATTTTCTGTTCGGTTTTTAAATTCTTAATCATTTGCTTTTTAGTTTAGTATAGTTTTTCTTAGATCCAGAAGTTTAATCATCTCACTTAAATACAGAGTTGGATCCCCTACTCTCTATTTGGAGTATACAAATGGCTAACTACAATAGAAAAAGTGACTAAAATGTAGAATCTAGATGCAGAGAGTCATGGTTTCCTAGAATTATATACTGAACACCAGACATATTGTAGAGATGATTCCCAAAGCAGCTGGGTAGCCTCCCTCATCTCTGAGATTCTATCATTCTATGACTATTTCCTCCGCTGGGTCTGGTAAGTTTCCTCTGGAAGATGATCTTTCAGCCACCCAGGGTATCAGGGAAGTTTTGACCAAATCAAAACTCAATGTCAGATACTTTCTTCTCAGAGGAAGAACTAGTTGATCTCTAAAACAAATTTTAAGGAAGAAGAAAGAAACACAAATTAAAATGTGTAACTACCGTTATTTTCATTGGAGCAGTAATGTATATCTTGGCATAAAAGGTTACATTTCAACTGTTACCCACCACTTATAAACAGTCATGGCTTTATTGATGCTAAATTTGGACAACTAATGATCTTCCGAATTGGGTATATGTTTTTCTCTGAATTTCATTGTAAAACAATGTAGCAGTTGGTTCAGATTTCAGACTGTATCGCTAAGAGTGATAATTTCATCAATAATTCAAATGAGTTGAAATTTACAGATTTAGAAAGAAATAATAAAATGCTTTGGTTTGAGTTACATGTTTTGTGAAAATAGAAAAATCTTTTAAACCACTCATAGAATGTTCTAAATATGGAGAAAGAAATATTTTCAGTTACCGAATGGGCCAGTTGTTTGCCTGGAGTCCCCATGTTTCTGGACCTCAGCTCCTGGATGGCTCTGAATCTGAAAGGATTACAGACAAGCTCCAGATAATAGCCCTACAATGAGGCTAATTTCATCTTCACATTAACAAGAGTAAGTCTTAACTAGAAGTTGGAAATCTTGTGATGGACATTTCAGTCTTAGAAATTCAGTGATCTTGGATTCATGTGATAATTGCTATAGATTTGGAAGAAAGGTGGTGGACTGGGTTGAACTAGTACCCTGGGACCTATGGTCTCAGGCAATGACTGATCCCTTCCCAAATGGAATAATCATAAAATTGAAGGTTTTGAAGGAGAAGGAATTAAAGCCACACAACAGAAGATTTCAAAAGGTCAGTTTTTGCCCAAACTAATTTTCAAGCATAAAATGGATGATTTATGCTTGAGTAAAATTAGAAGTGAAAAATAGGCTATAAATTTAAAAATTCATCTATGCAATAGTTATCTCAGTTTTCAAAAACAACTTTATAGGGTATAATTTATATACTAGATTCATTCATTGTAATTTCATAGTTTGATGATTTTTAGCAAATATATATATTCACCACCATTTCTACAATATCAAAGTTAAAATGCTTCCATTACCTTCCACAATTTCCTGGCTCCTGCCCTCAGCCCATCTCCCTGACTCTATATTTTACATTTTTTAGAAATTTTCTGCAAGTAGAATTAAGCAGCATGCAGTCTTCTATGTCTGGCATCTTTCACTTATGTAATATTTGGGGTTTTATGAATGTCACTGTATGTTTTGTAATTTACTCCTTTCCATTGCTGAGTAGTATTATATTGGTCTGATAAACCATGGCACATTGGCTCATTAACTAGTTGGTGGACATTTAGCTTGTTTCTAGCTTTGGGTTATTATGATGGGAATGATGCTGCTATGAACATTTGCATACTTTTTATGAGGACATATGTTTTCATTCTCATGGGGTAGAACCTGGTGTAGAACTGGGTAGAAGCTGGTGTAACTGCTTGCTTACGTGAGAAACAAAAAATGCTTTCCAAAGTTGCTGAACCACGGCTCAGCTAGCTACCTTCTGGCCCCACTGGCCCAGTGGTAATTGTTTGCATTCTCCTCGGGGGGTCAAGCGGTGGGTCCAGGTATTTTGTCGAGTCTATAGCTACTAAGCTCTTTTCCTTAAAGTCTTGTCACCTCACTTTCACTTTACTGGAATCGACTTCCTGCCTCACTGCTCCTTAAAAACGCTTCCTGCTCATCCGTCCTCTGAGTTCTATGGCTCTAGGATTGACAGTCATTCTCCACCTTGCCAAAATCCCCTTGTAAGAAATAATAATGCTTAGGTCCCTGGTAGACATAATGGATCAGAGAAAATTCAGGGAGCATTCGCACAGTTTAAAATTACAGCAGACTACCCTATTGTGGGGAGGAGACACCGAAGTTACCCAAGATAGTGGGAAATACTTCTTCCCTTTTCTAGAGAATTACTCTTTCTAGATGTATAGAGCATCTAGAATTTCCTCAGGAATAGATGTCTCCCTCTTTCACATCCCCGCCACCAGCCCTAGAGGACTAGCCACAGAGGCAAAGGCTTGTGTTTGGGAAGTTTGTTAGCGTTGAAGTCTGTGTGGCTTCATTTCTGCTGATAAATCTTGTGTGTGAACTCTGGGGCCGGACGGCATCCAAAGTAAACTGTAATTGTTGTGGTGAAGGCTGCGTGGGCGGCCTCACAGGCTGCACTTCAGCTCCAGCCAAGCTTCCGGTGACTGTGATTCCTAGGGCTCTTTGGAAGGCTGGCCCTGGGTTCTGAAAAGCACTCATCCCCAGATCTCCTTCCGTTCAGACCTTAGCAATCCTGCCGCTTCCCCCAAGGGACCAGGAGTCAGGTGCACACCTGCCTCCTCTCCCCTCAGAATGACAGCAACAAGCTGGCCAGGGTTCTGTTCGCTGCCTTCTGTGGAATTTCCTGGTCAGCCCAGCCAGGCTGTTTTCTGAGCAGTGGAATTGATTCTCTTTAATGACCCGGAAAAAAGTAAGGTTTAGATGGTACTCCAGGCAGCTGTCTAATTTCACCTTGCTCAATTATTCTCCATACCATTGCTTTTTGGTTTTCCTCTGCCTGGAATGCCTTCTCCTGGTGAAAACTCTACTACTTTTGATGGCAAAGGGAAACACGGTCTCCTGTGGGAAGCCACTGCTCCCCTTCCCTAACCCTTTATCCCGTAGCTCTTTGTTCTTAGCTCTGTTGCAATACTTATCATATTGTATTATAGTGGGTCATTTACCTGCCTGAGTGAAAGAACTTTTTGAATAAACTCTTTAGCCCTGGGAAGGAATTCATACATGTATATAACATCTTAATTCGTTTTTGTGTCCTGCCCTTCCTATCCCTTCCTGTGTCTTTCAACTCCTCTTCCCATTTGCAAAAGCTCTATTTCCATGTTTTCCCTTCAACTCTTTTTTCAATCCCCTTTCTCCCCTTCTTGTTCCCCTTCCTATTTAAAAAAGATCTCTCTACTTTTTTATCTCTCTTTTATTTTGCTCTCTCTCTATAAGAGAAACTATGCGATAGTTAAGCTTATGTGTCTGATTTATTTCATTTAATATTATAATACCAACGTGTAACCATTCACCTACAATTTCCTCAGGTTAATCATTTTTTATGGCAGAGTATTACTCCACTGTACAAAATACCTCATTTTCTTTATCCAGGCATCTGTCCATGGGCTTATCAGCCATTTCCAAGATTTAGTATCATAAATTGTGTTGCTATAAACATGGGTATGAAGTAACATGACAATCGGAACTCTTGTTGGAAGATACCTAGAAGGGGTCTAGCTGAGTCAAATGGAATTTTCATTTCTATGGAAATTAGTATAAATATTCCTCAAAAATAAATATAGCTATGTTTTGGATGCTGGATTTAGATTTCAGTGGATGACCTTCCCGTCTGAGTGTGGCTCTGGCATGGGCTGTTTCATCCCTTCGGCACTGGAAAGCACGAGGGCACCTTTGGCTCAGCTCCCTCACTTACATATGGAGTCTTGCTTTTCCTTTGGAGAGGCAGGGAGGTCAAAAGGCTCTACTGATGGGGAGAGGCTCCTAATCTGCTTAGACTTATACTGATCCTAATATCGAGTCAGCATCCTGCATAAACTAATAACTCTCGGTTTGTCACTAAACCCTGTGACCGAGGGTATGAACACATGGACAAACTGACTGTATTTGACCTGGTACATTAAAAACCCACGTGTGGTCTTTCCTCTGCCTCCCTGTGTGTCTGTATAGTTTAGGGCTGGGAAGGGTTGGGCACAGTAATATGTGGTGAGCTGTACGTGCCCTAATTTATTTCCCCTGTGTCTTGATGTCACTGAAGGACAGAAACAAACCACAGAAGTGTACACCTGAAAGGACAAAAGCAGTTTGACACCACTATGGTGACATTTGCCTCATTTTTCTTGGACCACTTCTCCCAACACTTGACAGAGTACAGAGAGATTAAGATTTACTCACTGAAATAAATTGTATTATATTCACAAATGCCTTGCATCTCTATGGGACCTAATGACCGTATCAAAGATCTTCTATAGCGACTGTTTCCAGTGATCCTTGTTTTATTTTAAGAAGGAGGATATGAAATGTCAGAAGAGTTAAATGACTTTCCAGAGTCACAGAACTTATCAGAGCTAGTGTCTAGGGTAGAACTAAGGCCTTGTTCATGAAAGATGCAATTGTTCACCTAACTCCATTTTGCTTTTCTTTGACTGATCCTTTTGTTAATTAGTCTTTAAATTCCACCATCACAAGCATGGTAGATAAATATCTTGTGATAGAAATGAAGCTGAGCAGTGGCAATTTTCTTGGCACTGAAAAAGATTCTACACAGTTAGTCCCAGGATAATCACCAGGCAGACCACAGCCTGACCAAAAGTGCCATCTATATGATATTCAATACCTAAACTTTTAAAGCAATTTCTGCTTAACATGATTTCGTTTGGCAACCTAGCTGATTTTACTCTACTCTCTGGATCGCCTTTCTCCTATTTTCTGTATTCAAATCAATCAAAGTAATTTGTACAGCCCTTTCCAGGGATCTTCATGTGGAAATGAAATGGGACTTTTGCTTTTCCAAATCCTTTTAACTCACAGACTCAACCAGTGCCTATTTTGCCAAGATAAAAAGTGGGCAGGGTATGACCAATATCTTCATGGTTCTTTTCTTCATATGACTGCGGGTGTAGACACACATCCTAGAGGCCCTGTGGGATAAGAACTTAACAGGATTCAATAAAAGTCTGAGAACAAGAGAAGATTGCAGGTACCTCTGACTGAGATTTTGATGAGAGTATCATGGCTCTGGTGGCTTTTGAGTTAGCACAAGGATAAGAAGGAATTATTTTTCAAAATTCCATGTGTGAACATGGGGAAAAGCATTTCAGCTTCAAAGAACAGCAGAGACAGAGGTGGGAGAGGTGGCCTGTGTGGGGCAGGATGAGTGGTCCTGGGAGGGGATACAAAGGAGAGGACTAAGGCTAGAGAGTTGAGCTGATGCTCTCTCTCTCTCTCTCTCTCTCTCTCTCTCTCTCTCTCTCTCC
>NW_022900945.1:27893571-27952097 GCF_012274545.1 Fukomys damarensis | reverse complement strand
CTCTCTCTCTCTCTCCTCTCTCTCTCTCTCTCTCTCTCTTCCCACACAGGTCCTTGCAGATGTCAGACAAGTACTGTACCACTGAGCCACATCTCCAGTCCTTGCATTTTCTCAGTAGTCTGTAGGAAGTCCAGCAGGGGTTTACAAGGTGGGATAGTTGAGCAGGAAAGGAGGAACTGTGCGCAGCTTCAACAATGACCTAAATGAGCCTCAATCATTTGTAGCTTACTTTCAGAACACCTCTTGGGATGGCGGGGCATCATACAGAAAGCAAGGTTCAGTGCCAAGTGGCCTGGGCCCTTGTAACAGCCATGCAAGCAATGAAAGGTGTAGGCACCATCATAAATATTTGTACTCAGTTCAGCAGGTATATAAGGAAAGGGGGTACAAGCCCCTGGAGCAGGGGCCATCAGGAGATGATGGTGAAGCTGAGACCCCATTCACTTGGCCAGGAAGACAGGGAAACAGAGGGGAGGAGGCCCCAGCAAGAACAAAGCACAGAGGCACAGCCAGCATGAGCAGTGATCAGGACCGGTTTTATTCAGTTCAGTTGATTTTTATAAGCCTATTTTATTTGTTTAAATATTTTATTTTAGAAAATGTGTCTAATATAGACAAGAAATCCATAATCGTAAAACCTAGAGATAATAACTTAAAAAATTAGAAGATTATCACAGAAGACTCAAGAGGCCAGTGACAAATGAAAAACAAATGCTTTGAGTGGATCAAAATATTTGCTGTTAATAAATGATATTTCTTGACAAGTCTGGAGCATTAACAAGTTTTGATAAACATTTTTGCAGAAAGCCCAAAGGTCTTGACTTTGGTCATTGGGAAATGTGAATTCAACACTTTAGAATTTCCATCTGTTGGTCTTATTGATTTTGGACTTAAAAAATTCATTATCTATTCCTTGTTTCAAGAAATATATAGTCGGGAGGGAAAAGAGCCACAGTGGACATCCACTATTATGAGATACTGTAGACTTTGCAATGTGAATAATTCCAAAAGGAAAATGAGATTGTCTATTAAATATTTGAATAAGATTTTTGAAGTTTACTTTATTACAAAATAATAACTACATATTAAATAAAAATTTAAAAACTAACAATGGTAATAAGTTACTATTTACATTTTTGTGATTGGCTTTTAGTGGTTTTTAGGCAATTTTTAATATATTTGTGATACTACTGTAGAAGCTTTTTTGAACTTTAAAATATTAATCTTTAGATAGGTTGGTAAAGATACCTTTGAAATCTTATTCTCTAGAGCTTTTATTTATGAGCCTTGGTTTTTCCTTTGTGCATGTTAAGTATAACTTTTGAATTGAAAAATTATAACATATAGGTTGTGTTTAAACAATATTGAAGTGAATTTTAAAAATTAGAATTTGGTTAATATGATGGGCAAGTTACAAAATTAGATTACAGATTAACTTCTGGATACCTAAATGGTCAGAACCTATAGTTGTGGCTATTAGCCTTAATACCATACCTAACTTTGAACCCAGGATCCTGTGCTTGAGAGGCAGGTGCAGTGCCATTGAGCTAAATCTCCTGGCCCTCCTACCATATCTAACTTTAAGTACAACTAGTTATTTGGTTACTTTTTATTTAATGACCAAGTCCACTGTTAGACTTTTGCCTAGTTCACAGGACTATCTCTAGTGCTTATCTTCTTTCCTGCAGGCTTGATTCTTTGTGAATATCATTTGAATAAGTGAATGATTTCTTTACTGGAAGGCTTGGGGGTAGCCCATGCATCCATGTACTTATTCATTCACCCATCATCAGTTGTGTTTTAGAGGATCTGCATGTACTTAGCACCATGCCTTGCACCACAGATACAGAGGAAATCTGGAAATTTGTTGTGGGGTGGGAAAGGACAAAGGTCTTCTACAAGGTCCTCTGATGCATCTGCAGATCTCTTTCCCAGTTATTCCAATGACAGATATGCTGAGGGTGGCTTGTGAGTCATTAACAGCTTAAGGTGAACTAGTTTTTCAAAATTCAGAGAGAATTTCAGAATTTCAGAGAGAAGGTTGAAGGGTGTCCTACGGCTTTGGAAGGGGTGCTTCCAGGTAATCATTTTCTCCCTTCTCTACAGTAGGAGTCCTGGGTCACAGGGAGGCAGCAGTGTAACAGTAACTTGCTCAACTGATGGAGTTTTCACCATCTAGCTACGTGATGAATGTGCAACTCCTCCAACCTTCTGAACCTCAGGCTCCTTGCCTGCCTGGGAGGTGATGGGCCTGGAATATGCCTGTGGGTAGGGAAGGGTCTGTGAACTGCATGGCCACACACTCCCCCTTTGCCAACTGAGCATACACCTGCTGCCCTGTGCATGGCCTGTCCTGTGTGGCTTCGTGTCTCCAGAAAGCCCCCCTGGCTTCTTGCACCATGTGCCATAAGAATACTAACTGCACCTCCACCACCTTTATCCTCCCCTATGGGAACAGAAGCTAATGCTGCCCCCAGCAGTCCCAGGCAGCAGGGAGGCTGTGCCGGAGGAAAGTCAGACTTGGGGGAGAAACAAGGCATGAGCCAATCTTTGCTTTACTGGCACAAGGCTCCCCTGGGCCAGCCCTCTGGGGCCCTGGTGATTCACCACCATGAGCCCTTGGTTGGTGATCTTTCTGGGACGAGTCTGTCCAGCAGAGCCTCACTGTATGCCACAAATTTGTTGCACTGACCTAGAGATTAGGAAATTCCTTTCCCCTTACCTTACCTGCATCAGTTGGATCCAAACCAGAACTGCATCTGGGGGATCTCAGGGGTCTGTTTCATTCCTGCAGTAATTCCCATATCTGCTGAGGTGGACTGGGGTGCAAGAAAAACAGAAAAATATAAGCAAGTGTCTCTGCTGGTCTTCAAGAAGGAAGCTCTGCCTCCCACCTCAGGGAAGCGGCAGGGAGGGAGTAAAGTGGCCTTCCTGTGTTGTGCTCCTGGGGAAGGCAAGCTTCTCAGTTCATGTGATTTTACCTTTCTAAAAGTGTTTTCACCTTTCTAAAAGTGTTTTCATCTTTCAAAGAATGGGGAAAATCATAATATAAAAAACGAGAGTTGAGATGTTTGAAGAAATGTGTTGTCCACTGACTAGAAATCTGAATTCATGGAAAATATCTGCTCATTTCTGTGAAAGCCATTATCAATGGTAATTTCACTTAGTAGTTTGAAAAAACAGCATTAAAGTGCTTCCCATACTAAAATGGGAAGCGAGTAGGAAATGTGTTGTAACCTCCTCTTTTAACAAAAAGGGAAGCAGGGGTTACTCAAAAGCCTTAGGATCTCTTCAGGGGGAGGATCTCAATCTCTGCTCTTTTTGCAGGCCCTGGGGGAATGAGCTAAGTCTAAACACAGCACTGAAACACAGTGGTGGTTTATAAATGCAGCTAATCTGGCCCTGCTCCTCTCAGATAATCTCTTGTGGTGTTGCTTACTTTTCCTTTAGAGTATTAAATACAGTCTGCTGTTATGTACTTATTCATATCCAGTCAATTCCTCCCACACCCATATTATGACCACAGAAACCAAATCTGTTTTGTTCACCTTCTTATGGGTCCTGCAAAATGCCTGGCACCCTGTGGCTGCCTGCCAAGTAAGTGTGAAGTTACTGAGTGATGACCTGCCCCTATTGCGGAAATTCTAAACACTGGTAACACTTAGTCCTGAGCCTTTTCTACCTCAATAGCTTAATCAAATGGGAATAATAAAATATCTGTTCTTAAGGATTTTTTGTTTCTCCCCAGTTGGGGAAATCCATTACTTAGGAAATGTTGCACTTTCCAAATGTTCCAAGTGTCTGTGAATTGGAGAACGTTCTCCAAGATGCTCCCTCATGCCCTGGTCAGTTCATGATCTTTGGGTGTCCATGAATAAACGGGAAAGAAGAGGTTACCTTTACAACACCTAATATAATGGGTTTGGCACTAATCATGTATTTAGAATCTTTGGTGGAGTTCTCTCTTTGCCACATGCTGAGTTGGGTACTTGAAGCTGCTCTGAATACAGATACCATTATGCTCAGGTAATGAGGACATGGTGTGTGCGTGCTGTGTGAGATGGGTCAGGCATTCAGTGAGTCTCCAAGAACAAGCCAAATTAGCCAGCCAAAGCAGCCATTCTAAGTGGAGGGGACAGGGTGATGAAAGACACAAAGGCGTGAGAACTCCCAGCCAGCTCGGATTCCATGTCTGCATGTTTACTTAGGGCGTGTACTGGTTGAACGATCATTATTTGTTCCTGATCAAGGCAGCAGTGTATGAAGACATTTGTTCCAGGTGAGAACAGGCTCTCTGCCTCTTTGGAGCTTTTAAACCTTGGATTGTCTGCAAGAGCTGTCACACAGGCTGTTTCTGAGAAACCACACTCTGGGCCCCTGACGACAGTGGGGGAAGAGAAGGAGTCTCATTTAGAGCTACTTCCTGCAACAGAGATCTCAAGAGAGCCCTGTGACTTGTGAGCTATGATTCATTTCAGGGTCTTTCCATGCTTTGGAAATGGAAAGGCCTCATGCCAGGACCCTGTCAACAGAGGAGGGAGCAAGCGTGCTACACCCATGACCTGGAGGAGGGGAGTGGGCTGATCGAAGGGGCCTCTCTGCCTCTCTAAATTCAGAGGGGCTGAAAGCCACAGCTTGGCTGGCTTCCGACAGACCCTGGTGTCTGATACCTCTGTGGAAGAGCTTGGTGGGCAGCATGCTTGCTCCCCAGCTGGCTGTGGAGGAATGAGGTCTTTGCCAGCTTGCATTGGTTTGTTTTTAGGGTGCAACATTGGGCAGTGGGTCTGGGAGGCCCATTCACAGAGGTGGCTTTGTTACCTCAATGCTGGTCTGCTTATGTTAACACTGATTCTTCTTGTAAAGTGATATATAAGCAGGGTTTCAATCACAGGTGAAAAACAGTAAGATCCGGATTTCTATGAGATGATTTTGGCCCCCTTCTAGGAGATTGAGCATCTTCCTGACTCAGGCTGACCCAGAGTTCTGTAGTGTCTTTGCACAATGAGCTAATCCATGGCCCCTTTCCTTATTCAGGCTCCAGATAGGTTCATGTTCCAGAGTGTTCAACCCTCACCACCAGCTCCGATCCATAGCCCAGTCAACTACTGTCCTCATTACTAGGTCCTTCCTGTTAACTGAGGAAATAGGTAGCTCAGGATTTAAAGCATTTAAACAAAGCTACTAGGATACTTAAGCCTTTCTCTCAGTGATTTATTTGGTCTAGCCTAGCCACCTGGGATTTAAGATGTAGTGAGAATTGCTTTGTTATTTATCACACACCATGTCACCTCCTTAACTGGAACCACCGGATTGATTCAGGCCACCCCTCGACTCATGCATTTGAGCACACAGGCACAGAGATGTTGACCATCATGTCTGAGACAGCACAGCTATTAAGGGGAGGGGATGTACCGAGGGACCCAGCTCTATTGATGTCCAACTTAGCTCTCAGTATACCATCTCATGTTTCTTCCTCCCTCACATCTAGCCACAAGGATTTTATTGCATTGTTTCCTCCTGTCCATTATGGCTGTATAACCACAGCACAGTGTTCTTTATGTAGACGGTACTTAAGAAAATTGTTGCCCAACTTTTTTATTTGCTTGGAGTTGCAATGCTGCCTTGCAGGAAATGTCGTAGAAATGTGTGGGAGTGCTCTGCAAGGTACCTTCCACGTCTCTCTTCTTTGGTTTTCATGGACTGGGGAAGTGATATTTCTTACTCTTGAATAGAGAGAATAAATTAAGCTGTTTCCAGAGCCGAAAACAGTACTTCATGCAGAGGTTAAAATCCCCCCACGGACCATCATGTGTTTGGGAACGCCAATAAACTGCTGAGTCTCTGGATCTTCTGAGCTTAATAGGAAAAACATTTTTCCAATCTGGGGAAGAAAATGCATGTTTTGTAATTCATGTAAATAAAACCCAAGCACCATCTTTTAGAAAACTAGCTCCCACTGTGGCGTGCTTACTATTTCCTGTATACATTATGATGCTTGTTTTGCTGTCCCAGTGCAAACTCATTTAATCCTCAGCTCCACAAGGTAGAATTTGTATTATTCTAAATTTTATGAATGAGATGACTGAGGTTCATTTACTTGTTCCAAGTGACATAGGTAGAAAGCAGCAGAGCCTGGAATCAGGTTGGCTAACTGCAGGCCCTCCAATCCAGAAAAGGTGATATTTCACTTCTGAAGACATGACAGATGGGCTCCCTGAGATGGACACTCGAGGGTGAACTGCTGTCTCTTAGCAGTTTCTTTGTGTTCAGACTCTAGAAGGGGGAAGCAGGGAGGTGCTTGTTTATCTCATCCTTCTCTGATCCCAAATCTGCATCCTATCCCCATGGGAAGAGAAGAAGGAGGAGAGGAGACCAGGCCATCTCCACCTTTCCTCCAGACTAGACACCAGGGGCCACAAGGACCAGGAAGACTGGGCTTTGGTGCATGGTCTTAAGTTTCTGGTGCCTGGGTTTGGAACACAGTTATACTTGCTCCAGGGAAGATAGAAGGATGGTATCTACAAATATTGAGTATCTGAATTCATTTCCATTGCTTTTAGGAAGTCATTTTCCATGGGAATTCAAGTTATGATAAGGACTTTTTCTGTCCTTTACACATGTGTAGGTCATGTGAAATTTATAATTGCCAAATGCAACAAATATATGTGTCCCCTCTCATGATCTTAAACAAGTGTATTCCAGAAATAATCTGTTTGTTTCTTTATAAGAGTGCTTTGCTTGTTCTTGATATTGGTATTAGATTCCTCTTTCCTTAAAATGGCTGCCACACAGAATAGCAGCCTCCATGTTAAATTATGGCTTCTCCTGATAGAGAGCACCTTAATAGCAAAAAACTTAGGAAATGTCACAGTGTAAGATAACTTCTGCCCTTTGCTCTGTTTAGTTCAGAATTAACCAGCATGGGAGGCATCTAGTCTCCCTAAAAAGTTCTGTAAATGAAAAGAACCATTGTTAGTTTTGCTGACCAAACATGCCCCCTTCCCCTTGGCTAGAATAGATAACTAGATGAAGTTTAAAGGTAACCTCCCTTACCAAAGAAGTGCTGCATCTGGGTTGAAATTCAACTGCCTCGCCACCATGCTTTGAATATCAGCAGTGTGAACTGTGAAAATGCAATGTAACAACCTAGATGAGATCATGGCCATAAAACCCTATAAAAGAAGGAGTTGTAACAGTGGGTCAATCCAGGCACAGCTTATGTGCGATCGACCCTCATCAATGAGTAAAATTTTGTTATTTTACTTCCATTCTGTTGCCTCTCTGTCACTTGCCAATTCCTTCCATAATACTCCCAACAAAGGACCAGGTTCTTCTTCCCATCATGCCTCTTCTCCCAGCCAAAAGAGTAACCTGATACTGGCTAGCTCCTGGCAGCTAGTGATGTCACAAGCCCCTCCTAGTGATGTCACAGGCTCCTCCAATCTCTTATTACCACCTCACTCAACACCACCCCTGCTTAGGCTAACACCACCCCACTCCTATAAAAGAAGCTCCTTGTTCTGTTATATTTCTCCCTCTTCTTTGTCCAGAGACAGCCCGGTGGACCTCCCCATAATAAAGGCTTGTTATGGTCCTGGCCTGGTCCTGGTTTGGGGGTTTGTTTTTTTTTTACTGGACAATCAGGTCATTAGAAAATTGTGCTATTCCAGTAATGAAAGCCAGTTTTTTTTTTAGCAATATCTGAATAACAATTAAGGTTTTTTTTTAAGTATGTATTTTTTTCTCTTTTACCATGAACTTCTTCAATAGAACTAAAGATACTTTCTGTCTTAAGTAAGCTCACAATTTAAAGATATTATAGTGAAGACATTGGTTTTTTATTGTAAACCATTTGGGGGGAAAGTGCTCATTACAAGTTTTAATCCAGATAAGCAAGCAAACCTATTAAGGGAGAAAAAGAGGAGGTATTAAACCTCATGGGATTTATTACTCTTGGAGTTTTATGGGTTTTTTTTCTCTGTAGGGGAAAGCTGTTCTCTATCAACCCTAATCATAAATACCACAGTACATGATTTTAAAGGAAATAAAACCTGTGAAATCCCTTTATTAGCAGCAATTAGCTTGAAAATTAGCATATTCCTTTCAAATTCTGGAACACTTTGGGTGCTTTGGGGAAATAAATGAGAGGTAGTAAAGAGCTAGGTAAATATGTAATCTCCACTCCACAGTTAGCCTTGCAGCAGGACACTCAGATCTTTGAGGCAGAAGAAGCCATTAGAGGAAAAGCAGATGGATACCTGGTGTACTTCCCCAGAGCAGGTGGGAAGCAGAACAGTGCAGCTATATTCTTTACCTTCTGTTCCATTGGCACAGGAAACATCACTATAGTCCAGTTCCCCCCAAATTTGTTAAGGTTTCCAAGGAATTTGAAGCCATTAAGCCAGTTAAGCTCAATGAAACCTCAATGTGCCTCCTGGAATCATTTTGTCACGTGGAAGAGGAAATATGTCTTATCTTGATTTGCTTTTAGTCAACTCGGGAGTCAACAGCTAAATGTGGAAAATGGAATGCAAGGTGAAGATTAGATCTAAACACTGTTAAGCTAGACAACAGACTTTTGAAGTCTGCATTTTAGGGTGGAAATGGAAATTCACCTTTGGGGTCCAGTAGTCATTTTGGAAGAAGGAGTTGAATATAACCTTCCTGCATTATGCTGCCAGTACAGTAGCAGCTTCCTTTCTGTCCCCAATTCAGAACCCTTGCGGGTGATTTTGTCCCCTGCTATTTCCACAATGACTGTTGCAAACTAGGTACTACATAAATATCTGCAGGAATGAATGTATGCTTGACCTAAAGAAGAAATTCCTTATGCCACTTAAATGAATATGGGAGCTTGGAAATGTGTTCCTAGAATCCTGAGTTCATGCTTGAAATGCAATAGAGGCTTTTCTATAGAAGCTGTATCTATACAGTGACTGAAATATAGTTATACTGATTTTTTTTTTTTTTTTGTACTGGGGATTGAACTCGGGACCCTGTGCTTGTGAGGTAGGTATGGTGCCACTGAACTAAATCCCAGGCCCTGAAATATAGTTATTGTAAAAGCAATCTTGGCACTATAATTACTAGAGGCACTTGTGGCTTGGCCTGGGTCTCTTGTTATAATCTATGATACTGTTTCCATGGGAAAATGCATTCTTAGTACAAAAACTGATTAAGAAGTAACCTTGGGAAATAGAAAACTACCTTGGTGGAGACCTCCTTGAATTTCTGATTCAACTATTTTACAATTTGTTCACAAATAAAACATTGCCAAGAAATCTGAATTGCCTTTGTTCTTTTGGTTGGCGGGTTCCTAGGAGAAAAGGCGGTGTTACAATCAGGAATGTAGCTATGATACTTCTGTTACTGGACCAGAAAGTCTAGAGGGTTTTAATAGACAAGAGAGGGATCCTTGTAGGTATGTTAACATCTCAAATAATCTGGCCAGAAAAGAATATGGCCCAGAGCTGCCATAGTGGGTCACCAGAAATCCTGATTTTCTTTCTTTTTTCTTTTTTTGCCCTGAGTTTTATTTTTAAAATTAAGTTTAGTGGTACATTTTAGGTATACAGTACAGTTACATTCATCATTGAGGTCTTGTACCTTTGCATGATGTATCTTGGTTCTTATTTTTCCCCATTCCCCTACCCTCCCTTCACCCTCTCCACCCTTCCTTATTTACAAAGACATTGTTTCCATTTTGTCATATTCTTTCTTTTCCCTTCTTACCTTTCCCCTACCCCTCCCACTTCCCCTACACCTTTAGACCTTTTTTCCTATTACACAATATTAATCAATTATACATTTTGATCCTTATTTACACTTTTACTTTTTCACACCAGAGAAACTATTTGGTATTTACACATATGTGTCCTATTAATTTCACTTAACAGTATGGCCTCAACATGCACCCATTTTACCTATAAATGTTTCAGTTTCTCATAATTTATGGCTGAGTAGTACTCCATTTTATAAAAAAAAAAAAAAAAAACACCCACATCTTCTTTATCCAGTCTCTAGTTGATGGGCAATTGGGCTGTTTCCAAGTTTTAGTTATTACAAACTATGCCACTCTAAACATGGGTGAGCATATATCACTGTTGTATGATTTTTAAAATTCTTTTGGGAAGATACCCAGCAGAGGAATAGCTGGGTCAAATAGTACTTCTAATCCTAGTTGTTTGAGGTATCTCCATACTGATTTCCATAGTGGTTGCTCCAGTCTGCACTCCCACCAACAATGAAAAAGTTTCCTGTCTACCCACAACCAGAGCAAATCAAGGTGTCATCCTAAAAGATCACAATGTTTAGCTCTGAAAGATGGCTGGGCCATCACATGTAATGACCAACTTTGTTGCATGCTGATGCAGACTCAAGCAGGCACCTACCTTACTATCCTGGGTGTTAGGGCTGGCATGACTGGCAAGCAGTCTCAGAAGGCAGCAGAAGCCTAGCACCTCATATTCTGAGTGAAGAGCCTGAGGCTTCAGGAGAAAGTGGAATGGCTTAGCCACCTGGTTCTGAGATGATATCATCTGGTAATGGAAGTGTTGCTATTAATTCCAAGAGGCTTCCAGACTGACTGTACAGAGCTGCTTGCTAGGACATGAAGAGACATCTCTCCTGTAAGGCTTACAGCTCTTGGTAGGGGGAAAAGTAGAGTTGGAAGAAAAATCCTAACACTAACAAGGCAGAAAAGCAGTTTTTAAGTAGTCTTAGGGGTTTGCGATTCCAGTCAGGAGATAGAGAACCTTGGGTAAGGGACAGCACTGAGCTTTTGAATAAAGGCAATATCAATAGTCATTGTGTCGCCCATTGTGGCTCCTCTGGCAGTGCCTTATTGCAGGAACAATAGTTGCCTCATGTTTTGGCAGGAAGAAAGCCATGAAGGATGTTAGCCAGATTAACCAGCCTGAGCAGAAATGTTGACAGTGTGTTACCTTCATTTTCAGGTAGGCTTTTCCCAAGTGATGGCTAAGATAAATACTTATAAATCAAGCCACCATGCTGGCTGCCCACCAGCCTGGTTACTCAAAATGAGAGACATTCACTTCTTTCCCAAGAGAATCATTGAAAGTTCCAAGGGTGGCACTTGGCAACCCAGCATAGATCAGGACTGTGATCTTGAGTGTGCAGACCTCGAGTCCTTCGACAGAGATTGGTGGAGAAGTGATTCCCCAAGACAAATGGAATGCTTTCTCTTGAAGAAGAGGGAAGATCTGGGAATAGTGGTGCACATCTATAATCCCACCACTCTGGAAAGCTAAGGTAAAGGTATTATAAGTTTGTGTTTAGTCTGGGCAACTTAGTGACTTAGAAAATTCCTTTCCCCAGGCAAAAAGGCTGAGGATATAGCTCAGTGCAAAGGCCTTGGTTTCAATTCCTACCACTGGGGTAAGGGAAGGGGAAGAGCAGAAAAACATCAAAGGATTACATTTCCACAAATATTTCCAAAATACACAGCCAGCTATAAGTCAAAGCCAGAATTTAAATGAGGGAACAATCACACAAGACCTTTAGGTAGCTGTCACTGTTCCTAGAAAGTGAAGAGGTTTTCCTCTATCTCTTCTAGAACATTTCTTAAGTAAAGTACCTTTAAGCATGTAGCCCACAAAATAACCATGTGATTTACAAATGTGTAAAGCAGAAAATTGGGGAAGCAGGAAGGAGGCTAAGAGAACTCTGGTATTCTACCAATAAACATAGATGGCATCACTTAGCATAAGGGAGGAAATGAAGCAAGACTTGAAACCATGAAATGGGCATTGTGTGTGTGTGTGTGTGTGTGTGTGTGTGTGTGTGTGTTTGGCAAAAAAAAAAAAAAAGCAATGCACTATCTGTGTCAACACGTAGCCCAATGAAACCATGGGTAATTTCCTTCGTTGTGATGTCATTACATGGCAGTGACATGCTTTTCTTTCTTTCTTTCATCATTTGCAAAGTTCTGAGTTAATGTGGTTATACAATCAGCTGTTCTAAATCAAGGGAAGTCCCTCCAGTTCAAGGGTGCCTTTGTTCAGAAGGCTCTATTAGTAAGAGCTGCGGGATTTGAGGTGCTTCCCTAGGTTTCTTTGAAGTTCAATTTGGGATACCAGCATTTCCTCCCACACAGGGTGCTGCTGGAATTCAATGAAATGAGTTGATGCATACAAAGCATTTAGCACAGTACCTGTGCAAAGTAAAGCTCAGCCTACACTGGCAATTTACACTCTAATGTTTATTCCATTAAAATAATAATAGTTCTGGTAATTATTATGGATATGTTCTTTCCTAACAGTGAAGCCTTACAGGGCAGGGACTATTAGTGGGTCACAGCAGGTACTCTATGTGGAAAGAAAGAATGAAAGAGGGAGGAGGGAAGGATTAAGGGATGAGAGGAATAGAAGAGAGAAATATGGGAGAAACAAAGAAGGCAGTGATCCAAGGTTTATCTAGAAGCAAGAGTTGCAAGCATCCAGGACCATCATCAGCTGGATGGGGTCTCTGTGACACTGTGTTGCACAGATAAGGGAGCACAGGGTCAGGGAAGGCTAAGGAGCACATTCACCGCCACTGAGCCTGTACGATGAGGTTGGAATGCAGGCTCCCTCCTGAGTCGCTCCCCACGGTCCTTAGCTCAGCTTTATTAGCTTTATTTTCTTTTAGTAAATGCCCACATATCCATATGGCAAATAACACTTCGCTGATGGCTGCCCCTTGGAGAGTAGGACATTTCCTATCTATCCCCAGATGGACACTAAGGAAATTTTATGTTTTGTATCTTTTCACTTTCTCCCTTTTGAAAGCCAGACAGCAGCCATTTAGGATTAACATGGTCTTGGTCTTAATCTGGTAGGCTCCAAGAGGCCAAATCGCATCCTCAGCCAAGATGAGAATTACTGACTCTGATAGCAAGTTATGAGGTAGTTCAATAAATTCAGTGTACCTTTCTTTGAATATAGGTTTAGACTGAACTGCCTATAAAGATTGCTGGCTTCTTTTGGAAACAGGCACATTTTCCAGCTAAGAGCTCACACAGGGATTCTACAGCTCATTCTGCAGGGAATATCAGAAAGGAAATCCGTCCCTGTATTTGAGTAGTGGAGTGAGTGAAAATTAAGAGTGAGACTCCACTGGGGGACCTTGGAAGGAGGGGTAGGAATGAGCTTGAGATCAAAGAGCCAGGTTGGGTGTTACAATGTCTGTAATTTACTTTAAAACACGTCATCAAAGTACTGGCAGTGCTGTCTCACACATGTGTTCCAAGTGGCGTTATACTCATCATTTGCCCTCAGTGGAAACCCATGCCCTAGGGTAGAGAGCTAGCATTCTAATTAGGCAGCTTCTACTCAAGCAGCTCGAAAAAGAGCTTCCGGGATTTTTATCTATGATCCACAGCACAGGCTTTGCTATTTGGCATAATTAATGCTAGAAATATATTTCTCCTAATGAAGTCAGTGGTTTTTAAATGAACTTATTGGTTGCTACAAATGGGGTTTCCTTAATGAGCTTATTGGTGGTGGTAAAGATATGTAGATTAAAAGATTTTAGAGTAGTTTCTTGTTCTTGCTTGGAAAACAGGATAAAAAGGTAGCCTATTCTATACTCTTAGTAAGGGAATCCCATATCCAGATTTGGATTTGGAAGATCGTAGCAGCTTGATGCCTATTGTAAGATTAATCGAATTTTGAAAATATTTGTATTTACCTGAAATGATGTGCTATCAGGAGCTGTAGCAGCCACACTATAATCAGGAGGGGACAAACCCAAGGACAACATGCTATGTGTATTTTTTTATGCAGTGCTTCCTAATAATTTAGTCCAAAACTTAGTAGCTTAAAACAAAAATAATCATCTCTTATCTCCCCATGGAGTCAGGAATTTGAGAGCAGTCTTGGTTTGAAGGTCTCTCTTGAGGTTTCAGTTGCATTTTGTCTGGAGCTGTGACTATACCAAGGCTGACTGGGGCAGATCGGTCCACTTTTGAGAGCCTTACTGGCAAATTGGTGCTGACTGTTGGCAGGGAGCCTTCGTTTCTAATCAGCTCAGCTTCTCCATGGATCCTGGGCTCCCTTACAACATGGTGGCTGATTTCCAAAGGGGAGCATCCTATGAGAGAATATGCACTTAGGCCACAAGGCCAGCACATCCCCTCAGGAAGATGTTGTGGACTTGTGTGCAAGGAAGCATAGCTGGTTTGGTTTTGTGGAGACAAATATCCTGACCTTTTTATTTTAAGAAGCAATCTTCTAAATAATTTGAGAAGCAAATGAAAAATAAATGAGCTGAACTGTGAATCCCAATATCCTTTAAAAATGTCTTTATAATTTTCCATGGAATATTTTTTTATTTGTTTATTTCTTAGGGAAAACAAATTAGTTACCTTTTCTGGTATCCTTGCATTATCTTATTCCTAAAGGGGTCTCATTTAGCTCACTCAAGAGTAATTCCCCTGCCCCATGAAACACCCACAGCCTCCCTTGGAACTGGGGAGTTGAGGGGAGGTGGTGGGCAGTGCGGGCTCAAGAGCATCCCTGAGGGAATGGCTCTCCATCCAACCCTCTCGACTGCTGCAGGGGAGTCCAAGATAAACTGAGGGTGTCCAGGAAAGAGAGAGAGAGAGAGAGAGAGAGAGAGAGAGAGAGAGAGAGAGAGAGAGAGGGAGAGGGAGAATGGGAGAGAGAGCAGTACGTGGATTGGCTTTCCTCTGCTGCTTCTCTTTCCCTAAAATGTTGAGTCTTTCTGCCAAGATAATGTCCAGGCCTGTGAGGATGCAAGAAGGAAGGCAGAATATTACTCAATTTGTTTTGCTTGAAGTTAACTCTGAACTCTCACAGGAGCACTTAATGTCATGTGGAACCAACATCCTCCAGATAACGACAGCCTCAGCCTCCAAGAGGGGCAGACAGTCACTAACCCCATCTCCCCACACCACTCATTTCCAGAAAAGTTCTCCGAGCAGAAGACAGATGACAAAGCCCCAAAACTCTGCTCAGGGTAGCAGTCCAGGCAAATTAAGGAAGGAGTTGTAGGGATGGTCACTGCGTGGGAGGCTAGTTTTGAAGAAGCACTAAAACCCCACTGGAATAAACATGTGACGGCAGTTAACTCAGTTGCTGCTTACCACAGATTCTGTGAGAGTAAGCAGTTCTTTGCTGCAAAAGTCACCCCTGGTCTCTCTTCAAAGCATTTCTTCCTGCAGTGCCTTCATGCAAGAATTGGAGTCCAGCTACAGCCAAACACCTGCACCCATACCAAGACTAGAGCCTCATGTTTGTCAGCTGACATGCAAAACCAAATAATGTATGGTGCCACAGTTCCTAGGATCCAAGAGTTTCTTTTAGCTTTTACGATTGAAAAGATAAGCTCGCTGCCATGCCTCACAATATATAGCTAGCTTAGAAATAGCCAGTCTCTTGTTTTGAATCCAAAGAACTTGATTATTTATAGAAGTTGCTGGTTCCCACTAAAGTTGAACAAAATACCTGAGGGGAAGCTGCATTACTAAGTGTCTAGGGAGCCCTGGTGTCCCTTGGGCCCTGGGGAGCAAGGTCTGGACTTGGTGGTTTGAACTGCCTGGCTAGTGGGCTGCTTCCCCAGTCTCAGCATCCAGGGACAAACAATGGGGCAGAAATGGGACTGTAAAAGTCAAGAGTTCTGCCAGAGTGCCCTCTAGCAGTCAAACCAGGGTGCTGGATCGTCCCTTCTCTCTGGACTGAGAAGTAGCGTAGAGCTAAAACCGGGAAAGTCCCTGGACCAGCGGTCACTGCATCTCAGGTGAACTTGTAGCCAGGGAAGTAGCAGAAGGTAGGGCTCGCAATGTGAGCTCTGGAGCCCAGAGACCTGGGTCAGGCATTAATCTCCATTATTTAACTTGCTGTGCAACCTTGGACAGGTTACTTAATCTCCCTGACCTTCAGTTTTCTCTTGTGGAAACTGGTAAAATAACACCTACCTCTTAGGGATAATGTGAAACAAAAATAAATGTACACACAGTGCTTCTGGGTATACTAGGCATATAGAAAGTGCTTCTAAGAATTAGCTATTATTGTTGTAATTACAGTACTTGAAATATAATGGCTTCTTGCCTCTTTAGTAGTGGGGTGGGAAATTCTGCAGGAAAACACCAAGTAATATACCTGCCGTCAGCCCAGATTTATCAAGAAGTTGGATAGCATGCTTGACAGCTTAGCAAGGAAGAGAACTGGGCAACTGTGTTATTCCTTTTGGAAACTGTTACACCAAAGCAAGATTTTACTGTTAAAAATTTAGATGCCTAGGAGAGCAAGTTTTGATTGTACGGAAAAATGCTGACAAGTGGGATTTTTGGGTAAGGGAGGGACGGCTCTTTTTACACACACAAGTCTCTGCAGGACTTGCAGGCACCCTCTCCGGGACAGTCTGCAGACCCTTAGTGTGAGCCTAGGAAACCTCCCAGCTCCAGCGCTGGGGCTCCAGGCACATGTGTTTTTCATCGTTGTCAGTGGAGTCTGCTTTTGAAGAGCTAATTTCCTGTCATTTGGTCTGCAAGTTTTTGCTGAGTCATTGAACATCAGAGGTCAGTCACATGACCAGAGGAAACTGTTGTGGGCCCATGGCTTGGCTGCAGGCACATATTTTCCAGACTCTTTCAACCAGTATTCACAGGTTAAGACAAACAGTGTGCTCTGCATTGAGTTAGAGACCTGGGGCTCACTGTGAGGTGCCCCACCTGGCTTTGTTCACAAGCAGCTTGCTTTGAGTGAGGACGACAGGCCCACAGGCCCACATTCAAGGACTACATGGTGGACCAAAAAAAGTTCTGCAAAGTACAAACAAAATATATATATCATAGACCAGGGAGCCCAGAGTAATCTCTTCGATGGGGAGAATTACAATGCAATTTCCGTCAAGCTAGGCCTCTGAGGAAAAAGAGAATAGGTAGAATTTTAACAAGCTGAGAAAGGGAGAACTCTTTAGGCAAGTTTGGGCAGAGGAGAGTTGAAAACAAGTGTATGGCATTAATTCTGGAATTCAGTGAGTTTGATTGGACTGCAGGAACACTGAAGTGGTTCAGTGGGAAATCAATGAATCCAGCTAATAGAGGACTTTATTTCACATGTGAAAAGGAAGGCTTTCAGGCCAGGGGCTGCAATGGCCATGGCTAGCCCTTAGAAAATGCCTGGGTAAAGAAGAGAGTCTATCAGCAGTTATATGTGAGGTATAGGGACACTGGAGAGAGCAGAAATGTTGGTTATAAAATACATATAAGAGCTGATGAAAGCAGGGAAGAGAAGAAACATTTTGAGAATGGGAAGAGAACACTTATCTACAACCACTTTAATGTGGCAATTGAGCAGGGTGGAGGACAATGAGACAGAGAAGGACAAATTAGATCACAATCTGGGTAGAACTGAAACTAAGATCCATTGTGAGAAAAATGGGTCAACTAGCCTAGAAAAACAGGCCTAACAGCCCCTTAATGACAGCTTGTATGATAGTGAAAGAGACTAATAATTAGAGACTGATCCGAGAAAAAGGTGGAAGATTTGAGGAATGTAGATGAGATATAAGAAAGAATTTCCAAATGAGGAGATATTTTACCTGCAGGATGGGTTTTGTTTTCATGCCTATATCTTTGTGTCACCTTCTTGAGATGGGAAGAGATGCCTCCTTTTCTTTACTTGCTGGAAGCCCAGTTCAGCTGTCATTAGTTAGTGGTTTCCTCTTTGACCAGAAAAGTCAACATCATTGTTACTTTAAGCAAAAGCAATTACTGAGGATGTGCCATTGGAAAATGGCTGTACTAAATAGTTTGGAGAGCTAAAATAAGAACACTAAAAATAACAGATATGAATGGGCTTGTGGTTGTTTAACAAAATCAAACCTCTTTGGGGAGCTTGGAAATAAATTACTTCAAAACATCCTTTGGTAGAAAAAGGATACACAACCATCTGCCACATGATAATGGACACATGTTCTCAGAAATCCAGCATCAGGAGATTTCGTTGTTCTGCAAACATCATAAAATGTACTTACACATACTAAGGTGGCTGCAGTGTCAGGAGGAAATATAATCTTATGGGACCACTGTCAAGTATGCAGCCTGTCATCGAAACATCATGACATGCGCGGTTGTACTGGAAGGCTTTGGGGCATCTTGCTCACTCAAGACAAAAAGTGACTGAGACTCAGCTGGAGAACGAAGAGCAGTTTGGCCCTGCTTCTCCCAGAATCTCCAGTCTTCCCTATCTGAGGCTTTCACTTCCTGAGCTGTGGTACCTGAGCACCTAATGCCCTGTGCACAGGTCAAAGTGCTAGATGGTCCATTCCTTTTCTCTATTTCTCCTCCTTTGCAGCCTATTACTATGGATAATTATATTGGTTACTATTTAAATGTCGAATTATCCTCTATTCTTCAGATAAACTCCACTTGACCGTAATAAATTCTTCTTCTATGTTGTTGGTTTTGACTCACTAAAATTTTGTTAAGAATTTTTGTACATATGAAAGTTATTGGTCAGTATTTTTCTTGAAAGCTTTGCTTAGTTTTTGTATCAGAATACAGCTGGCTTCATAGAATGAGCTGGGAAGATCTCCGTTCTTTGCAATTTTCTCAAAGGTCTTGTCCAAAATGATGTTATTTCATTCTTAAATGTTTGTTGAAATTCCCAGTGAAACTATCTCTTCTTGGAAATTTCTTTGTGTAAAGGATTTTAAGAATAAAGTTAAATTAAAAGATAAATAGATTTACAAATAGTGGCTATTTATATTTATGAGTGAGCTGTGATACCAGGTCTTACAGAATATTTGTCCACTTCATCTAAGTTGTCAAATTTATTGGCATAATTTTATTTACAGTGCTCCCTTTTCATTTATTAAAATCTGTAGAATTGGTAGCCATGTCACTGTCTTATACTTGACCATGGAAGTTTGCGTCTTTTTTCTTTTTATCCTTAGTCTGACTACAGGTTTTTAAATTTCATTGATCTTTCAATAAACCAGTTTTTGATTTCATTGTTTTTTCACCATTGTTTTTCTTTTTCCCCCATTAATTTAAAAAATCATCAACTGAAATGCCTCTGTAGTTCCCTTAGTTTTTACTTAATGTCCTTTTTCTGTTCCAGGATCACATCTAGTCTACATTTAGTTGTCATAGTGTTCTAGATTTCTCCTAGCTATGCTGGTTTTTCACTTTTTCTGTTTGTGATGTTGGTGACAATTTGGAGTTGCATTGGTCAGCTATTTTGTAGAGTGTCTCCCAGTTGGGATTTGTCTAGTATTTTTCTCCTAATCAGTCTGGGATTATGGGATATTAGGAGGCAGGGCGCAGAGGGAATGTATCATTTTCATCACATCACACACACTGTCGATGTGATTTATCACTGTTGGTGTGAGCCCTGACCACCTGAAATACTATCTGTCATGCTTCTCCACTGTAAAGTTGCTCCCAGTACTGTACCCTCTGGATGGAGTCACTATGTGCAGCCCACCCTTAAGAAAGTGGTCATTCTCCAACTCCTCAAGGGCAGAGCATCTACATAAGTTATTTGGGATTATTCTACATGAGAGATTTTTTTTTCTTTTTCTACATTTATTTATATCAGTATAGACTTTTACATATTTATACTTTCACATATATGTGGGTTTTAAAGTTTTGTTCATTTCAAATACATTCTAATTTCCTTTGTGATTTTTATCCTTTGACTTAAGGATTACTCACAATTGTGAAATTTAGCTTCCAAGTATTTGGAGATTTTCCAGATATCTTTCTAGTACTGATATTCTGTTAATTCTATTTTGGCTAGAGAACATACTTTATATAGCTTTAAACCTTTTAAATGTATTGAAACTTGTTTTATACCCCCAGAATATACTCTGCTTTTGAAATATTCTATATAGACCTGAAAAGAATGTGTGTTCTTCTTTTGTTGTCTTTTTTTTTTTGGTAGATTGTTTTGTAAATGTAAATTAATTCAAGTTGGATTATAGTGTCACTTATGTCATTGATCTCTTTACTGATTTTCTGCTTTTATCAGGCAGTTGGAGTAACAAAGAAATTTGGTCTCAGTGTTAATAAGACCTCTCTTCTGGTCAGAATTATCCAAAGGCAAGAATGGGCTTCCTTTGAGGATAGGAGTTTCCAGTCATAAGGGCTATGCAACCTCTGGCTTGATGCCTATTTGGTGAGAATACTGTTGAGGGAATTCAGACACCAACTGGTAGGAGTGAGACTGGACAACCTTAGACTTCCATTCCAGCCAGAGAGCATGTGATTTTATGAACCCTATTACCCTCAGTTCCCAGGGTTCTGGCATTTCCTATCTGCAGCTGGGAGACGGACTGTGGTCCATCAGTCACCCCATGAGTTACAGCAGAAGGAGAGTACATTCTGATCATTACCAAGGAAGCACTCAGGAGCCTGCTGCAGAGTCTTAAGACCCTGAGATAAACTGTTCCCTGGGCCTCATGTGCTGGACACCACTACTCCCTCCTGAACTCCATCTCCAGGGACTTCTTTCAATGGCCCTGGAGTCCCTGTGGCTCATATCTGGCAAAGTTGAAACCAGACAGCAAGAAGGGCTGTTTTATAAGTGTCTTTTTATCGTTCCAAGTTTGAGCTTCCTTTAAGTGACCTTTCATTTTTCTTGGCTCCCCTACCCCCACAATTTTCATTAATTTGGATATAGCAAATTATCCTTGGCTCCCTTCCTCACCAAAGGATTTCTTCCAACTCATGGCTTAGTAAAACAGTGTCTCTGGGTGGGTTTCTATCCTGGCTGACACTGCTTCTGCCCACAAGATCACTCATAGCACTTAAGAAGAAAGATTTGAGACTTGTAGCCTTGACTTGAAAATGACTCTGTCTCTGATCCTGTTATACTACAAACCAGGAGGCAAGGGACACTCGTGGTGCATGTGCAGGTGCAAGTACTCGCTCACTGTTGTGCAAGATGTTAAAATTGATGTCAACTAACATGACAAGGAAGAGCTTGTGGTCCAGCGGGCTCCCTGCTCACCATGTTAAATAAACTCAAATCTAAACACCTTCCTGTGATGATGTGAAATATGCCCCTGGTGATCTGGTCCCCAACTTTTTCTTTTGGTGCTTCTCCTGCTTATATTATATCTTTCCCTCAATAGTCTGTCAAACTGCTTGAAGTTCTTGTCTTTAACAATGCTCCCAACATATCTCTGGGAATTCTGATTAAAAGCATGAGATGAATTTCTCATTAACTTTGCATTACTCATCTTAGCAGAACACGCTTTCACACAAAGCTTAGCAGACAACTTTGATTTGAGGGTGCAGATAGAATGGAACTGACACAGGCAGATGTGATGGAGAAGGGTGGTAGGCAAAGGCCCTGGTATGGGCAATCTAGGGAAGGAGGCAGGCAGTGAGAGGCCCTGGAAGGACAGCTGTAGGATGAAATGAGAGGGTGAACATACTGGCAAACATTGTGTTTCCGTCTTAACCCATGCAGAGGTAATTCTGTGGTAGGTATTCGAAATACTCTTCAGCCTCCCGACAGCAATGTGGGGAGTAGGCTGCTGCTCAAGGGTAGCATCCTACAGATAAAGAGCCAGAAGGCCTGAGTCAGTCCAGCCTGCTATGTCCCAGCTGTGAAATCCCAGGTCGTCCTTATCAAATAATCTCAGCTTTGTGCACCTTCCCCTGGATGACCTCACGTACTTCTGTGATATCAACTCCTGCCCAGGTCGCCATGTGTTCCAAATCTTTATTTACAAGCCAGACCTCTTCAATGAGTTCATGAGCTTTGAATCAAAACTCCTCTGAACATTTCTATTTGAGTTTTCAGGCACAGAAACCCAGCATGCCCAAGCAATCATCTGTTCACCGTTCTTCCTATCTGGCCCCATTGAAGTGAATGGCATCATCATTCCCGCATCCACACAGAAATCAGGATAGCTTCACTATCTCCCCCTACACTTCTCCCATTCCTTCAGTCACAAGTCCTGCACAGGCCCCTTAAGGATCTCTTGAATCTATCCCTCTTCTCTCTCCCCATTGCCACTGCCTCAAATTGGAATCCCACCTTCTCCCTTTCCTACCACTTCAATATCTTCCTGTCTCACCCTCTCAGTCTAGTGTCCTCATTGCCTGATTACTCTTTCCAAATTGCAAGCCTTGTTCATTTTTCTCTTGCTTAAAACCCTGTGCTTTCCTATTTATTTACCTTAGGATTGAAATCCAAAGTCGGTAACATGTCTTGACATAGGCTCACTGAACCTGGCCCTTGGGCCCTTCACTCCTTTTCTGCTACTTCCTTCCTGAACTTTCCATTCTACCTCCAACCACACCTCAGGACACCTCACTGCTCCTTCTGAGCTGGAAGGGGCTTCTTCTATGTTCTTACTTTACAAGGTGTTCCTTCCACAGGATCTACCACATTGAGCGGTGATGGCCTTTACATTGTGTCTGTCCCTCACCCTGTGGTCTGTGAGCTCCTCAATGCTGGGCATCCTGTGCTTATCTCCTCTGTGCCTGTCGTGGTATTTAGCTGTGCACTGGTTCTTGCTGAAAGGGATGACTAAGCCCCTGTTGCCCCATAACATACTTGTGAAAATTAAACAATAACAAGTGAAAACACTTTGCAAACTGTAAATGTGTTGAGGATATTTTTGAAAGTCAAGGGATTTAGAGCGGATATGAGCATTTTGGAATCCTTTGACAGTGAAATAATAAAGAGCTGTGATATCCTAGGAGGTCGGAAGAGTACAGGATATGACCTGGGTGCATGAAAGTGAATGAGAAGCCACTCAAGGTACAGGAGCATTCCACTGTAGCTCTGGTCTATTCATGTACCACAGTTACTCATCCAGTCAAACACTCAAGTTGTAAGGAACTTTTATAGTTTATAGTTCAAAACCAGGGCTTTCTTATTTTTATATGATTTTATTAGATGGAATATATAATGTTTGCAACAAAAGTCTGCATTAAAAATATAGTCAATTTTAAAGGCATTTTGTCAGAGGTGCAAGGGATGTCCGTGTTCTCGTTGCTGAAGATGCCTCTTCCCTGTGAGGGGACAGAGAGGGTTGCGAATGGAGAAGAGATTGCAGCTATTTACTCACTGTACCACTATGCCTGCCTTCACTCCCATCTACAGAGCAGAGATCTGGGGAAGGAATTCAGAGCCCACAGTTAAGGGTAGAAACCTAAGTGGGACCTCTGCTTTCCCTGAAAATGGATACAGATCTCAGGCTGTTGCTACTGTGTGTGTGTGGGAGGGTGTTTGGAATGCTATAACAAAAATACCTTTAACTGGGTGAATTTTAAACATCAGAAATTTATTTTATTTATTTATTTAGTTTCAGTGCCTGGTTGAGCCCACTTTCTGGTCCATAGATGGTGCCTTCTTGCTGTGTCCACTCATGTTGGAAGGGAAGGCAGTTGTCTCTTTTATAAAGGCACAAATCCATTCCAGAGAACTCAACTCTCATGATTTAAACACTTCTCAAAGGCCCAGCTTCTAACACCACCATATTGGGGATTGAGCTTTGATATGGTGAACTGAAGGGGTCAAGGCAAACAAACATTTAAACTGCAGGAGACAGTGACAGAAAAAAATAGATGTCAGGTCCCATTGTTGGGACAGACTGTGGATGAAGGTGTTGGACATGTGATGTTTGTTGAGTGATGAATGATCGAGTCCATACCACTTCAAAGGAGCATTGTAAAACCTGCAAACCTGACAACCTTGGTAATCATACTAGCAATGATATTCACTTTGAGGAAGAAAAAGTAGAATGTGGACAATAAATAATTTTTTTTCTCCTTAGAGCCTTCATAAGGTGGCTTTAAAATTCACAGGGTGGCTTTCTAGGACATTATGTGAACATTAATTAATTATGTAATCATGAGTGCTTATTCAATACTGTTATGAACTGAATTGTGTCATCCCAAAATTCATATGTTGAAGCCCTAACTCCCTATGCACAGTGACTATATTTGTGTATAGGGCCTTCAGTGAGGTAGTAAGATTAAGTGAGAATAGAATAAAAGTTGGAAGAGGCAGGAGTTTTGATTTCCTATCTGTCTCCTTGAGCTAAGGCACTGGTTTTCTTCTGCCTTTGGACTGGAATAACATCAGCTTTCCTGGATCTCCAGCTTGCAGAAAGTAGATCATGGGACTTCTCAGCCCCAACAATTATGTGAACCAACTCCCTCTACTAAATCTCTACTAAATTTATTCTGTTTCTATGGAGAACCCTGATTAACTGATACAGGTACCAGTCTCTGAGTTTACATAAAGGGAAAGTAGGAGTGAGTTGTCAATCACGATGACTATTTGAAAGGTTATTTGTAGGGAAGATGAGCCTGTTTGCCACCCTTACTCCCACCGCTTCTACAGCTGTTGAGTCCAGAGCAGCTGGCCATACAGTGGTCATCTTCAAAGATGGGTCTGTTCTTCAAAAATATTTACCAGTCTACCTGGGGAAGTAGGGTTCCTTGACAGAGGGTTGGCCCTCCAGAGTGTAGTTTTCCTTATCTTGGACCTGAGAGGGGTCATACAAGGGTATAGGAAGCAGCTGTCGGCCTGCTTTTCACCTTTATAATCTAAAGTCAGCAGTGTGAGTTCTTTTGAATCCTTGTGCTGTACCAGGGGGCATGTACTCATAAGTATGAATCAGTGAGGATGGCCAGAATTCTTGAAAATTACACATTTCAATAGAAGGACTAGAAGATAGTTTAAGTAAATATGAGGTGTGATTGAAAACTACTGTAAATGTTTGTTTTTAAAAGTTTATTACAGTAAAGGGCACATTGCCATTAATCCCCCTCGTAATAAAACTTACACTGAACATATTCATCCCATCATTCTTGCTACTTTCTGAAGCAGTTCTGGAAATCTTTCATGAGAGTCTTTAGGTGAGCTATGGCAGCTGCCTCGATGTCCTGAACCAATCCCTATGTTTGCCTTTCATGGTCATTTTAACTTTGGGGAAGAGCCAGGAGTCCCCCAGCACCAGATCTGGTGAATAACGTTAATGAGGACACACTGCAATGTCATTTGACAGAAATTGCCATAAACAATTGATCAATGAAGAATGATAAAAACATACCATGTATGTTTAAATAAAAAACTTGTTACAGTAAAACACACAATGTCACTAACCCCTCTCAAATATTCATACTGCTTCCCCTTGCTCTGAGAGTTCTTATGCCATCATTTTTTGGCAAAAGTGTCTTCTATTGTTTTTCGTTTGTTTGTTTGTTTTATTTTTTGAGAGGGTCTCACTATATAGTTGAGACTGACCTGGAACTCACTATGTAGTCCAGGCTGGTCTTGAACTCACAGTGATCCTCCTGTCTCAGCCTCCCGAGTGCTGGGATTACAGGCGTGTGCCACCAGGCTAGAGCCTTCTAATGTAATAAAAAAAATTAAACACCACCATACTATGTATCTCAATTACTCCTTGTATTTCAGAATGTAGAGCATAAGAAAAAATGAAAAAATATAAGGGAAAATTTGAAAACATAGAGAATCAATTTAGGATGTCCAATATCCATCTAACAGGAATTACAAAAAAGAATAAAGAAAAAGAGGGGGAAAAATGACAAAGAAAACACAGAAGTTTCAGATCAGAAAGATTCACGGAGGATTAATTAAGAATAATACAAAAGATCCATATACAACATGTTAACACTTAGAATGTGAAATCTAACAAATATATTCTCAGTGCTTCCAAGGAATAAAAATAGAATGCCAAACAAATACAAGAACTAACCTGGCTTTTGTGTTTATGTGAGGAATTTGGATTCCAGAAGATAACTTGATGGGGAATCCATGCCTCTGCAGTATCAAGCAAATGTGACTTTCTGTCTAGAATCATCATTTCAAGCAAGCTGTTCACCAAGGGTCAGGGTATATAGAGCATATTTCAGAGTCACATTACTTAGTTATTCAGAAATTATATGTCCACAATTATTGTACTGCAAAACTGCTTACTAAATTTTTGATTTTTATAATTAATCTACAAACAAAAAGAGATAAAATGTTTATCTATCTATTCTGAGGGTTACTTGTATGTTCACTTCAGTAAAATGAAAGAGGAATCCAAGAAAGGAGGAGCTGGGATCCGAGAAATATTAAAAATAACTTAAGGGTGTAATTAAAATTAAAAATAATTGTGATAACTTTGTTACATACCTAGAAGACAATGATTAAAAATTCAAAAATAAGGTGCTTATGAAATTGGGTACTCTATCCAGATGTAGTGACCCATGCCTATAATCCCAGCATTTTGGGAGGCTGAGCTCAGCCTAAGTGAGCCCAACCTAGGACTTAATGAGTCCCTGTCTCAAAAAAAAAAAAAAAATGCGTGATCTTTATAATAAAGTGAGGACATATATTCCTAATGTTGACTAAAAATTAAAAGGAAGTATAAATCTCAGAAAAATAAAAACAGATTAAACCCTAATGCAAATAAGAAGTAACATAAATCAAATTGTAGTTTTGAGGATTAGAGTAAGAAAGGATAATTCGTTTGGTTTTTGCTTTTCATTTTCTTCTGAGAGGCCCAGGATTATTCTCTTTTTTACTTGATTCTATAGTAAATCATTTACATGTTTACAGGACTCTGAAAACTATGGGTTTTGATATTTAGAATCAATCCTTAGACAAAACATGAAATACATCTTTGGTTTCAGAATAAAATATACTTATTAAAAGTAAACATCAAACGGAATTATCGGGATGATAGAAGATGGGAGGTGAAGGAAACAGGAAGAAAAGACTTAAGGGAGAGACTGGATGATAAGACTCTCATTTGTACAGAGAGGAGCCAAGCAGAAAGCAATGTGGAATTATGAGGAACAGAAGAGGCGGAGAGCGAGAAAGATGAGTTATCCCCAACTCTCGCGTGGCAGAAGCCAATAATTACACTCAAAAGTTAGTAAATAAGAAAATCGAAGTATACGCATATTATTTAGAATTTTGTGACAACCATCATAAGATCTGAAACCGGAGCTGGTTAAGGAGTTATAATAGGGAATGAGATGGAGGGAGGAGAAGGGGAGAGTTTCATGATGAAATCTGAGTGCAATTTGAGTGAACTTGTACCTGTAAAACACGTAGGTATCATTTTAAAATAAAACCGGAAATAATAATAGTATTACTAAGTGTTTACATTAGTGAAGAAAACAGACCGTCTTACTTTGCTTGCAAGAACAGAGTAAAAATTGAATGTCTAAAAATTTTAAAGGGCAATTCCGTAATTTTAAAATGACTAAACGCACTCCTAAAACAGTATTGCATAGGTTTCCAGTCACTCGACAGTGTGGAAGGGCAGCTGGTGAAGCAGCAGGAGGAGGTGGAGTGTTCACAGGTGTCCCCGCCCTTGCACCTGAGCAGGAGCGCGCCCATGCGCACACACGCACACGTGCTCTCCGCCACACATCACACACATCGATTCGTTAAACTGGAGACATCAGCCACTCCTGTTCTTAGAGTTCGTCCATGTCCAGCGTTTATTCCTTATCATGAGCCTTATGTGGAAATTGTCTCTGGTGGTTTCTCCATCCCCACATGACTCATTTTGGTTTACTCTTGTGGAAGCGACTCGACTGGGTGCTGGGACTCCTCCCTCCCGCCAGAGTCTGAGGCAAACCACAGAATTCCAAAGCCTCTAGCTGCAACCCAGCCACTTGGAGATGCTCCCTGAGTCTGTTTGTCCTCTCCTTGTGGTTACTTAGAAGAGGTCTTGTCTGTGTTCCAAATGTGGTCAGCCTATTAGAGCAGTGGACTCCTTAGCCTGACCCTCCCTGTGTCATCACTGATGTTATGGGAACAAGAACATTGCATCTGGACAGCCCAAGCAGTGATCTGTCCATCCTGACTTGAGTAGGGAAGCCAGGTTCTTCCCATGGTTTGGTGATGAAACTCCTGGGAAATATCTGTGGCTAAATTACATTTTTTAGAGAACAGAACAGTTCACACATAATTACTTACCGCAGCCCTATAATCTCCATTTTAGATGAGAAAAACCAATGCTCAATGTTAAATTAGTTGCCTCATTCAGCTAAGAAGTAGTAAAGTAGGGGTTAAGATTTTGAATCTTATTTTTCATACTTCTCCATGACATGTTTTTTAGGACTTTTTTCCTCAGTGCAATAGTTGTGGGGATTGGATGGGAAGGTCTTCCCTCCATTTCAGAGGTTCACAGAAATTCATGTTTTGGATGCTGGGACCAAGCATGTCACTTTGCTGGGCTTTGGACTGAATCCCATGTTTGTCATGTATCAACTCTGTGCCTTAGGTCATGTTCACACAACATCTTTAAGATGGAGATAATAATATTTATCTTCAATAAAACTTCATCGGGACTCTTGTGAGGTTTAAGTGAGATCATGTATGTCAAGGGCTATTTTGGAGCTCAAAGTGTCAGGGGTGATAGTCAATGTGAAGAGAGACTCACATTGGACACATGAAAAAGCCTATTCAAATTTTCTTGGGTGGCTTCCATATAACTACTACTCTTTCTTCTCAGATGTTAATTCATTCCCAGAACATTAATTTTAAAAGTAGCTAGCCAAACCTGTCATCTCAGTTACTGGAGAGGCTGAGGCAGGATGGTCTTGGAGTTCAAGGTCAACTTGGGCTACACAATAAGATTCCAACTCAAAAAAGTAGCTAGTCAAAGTAGATCATCAAAGACTTAATTGTAAGATCTGAAATTACGAAACTACCAGAAGAAAACATAGAGAAAATGTTTCAGTATATTACAATGGCAAAAAACTTGGGAAAGATCCCCAGTGCAAAGGAAACACAAGCACAAGTAGACAAATGCAAATGGGATTGTATCAAAAAGCTTCTATAGAGGAAAGGAAACAATCATCAGAGTGAAAGTACAGCCTACAGAAAGGAAGAAAATATTTGCAAACTGCATAATGAACTACAAAAAGTTGTTACAAAAACAATCTGATAATAATGGGCAAAAGATCTAAATAAACATTTCTTGATAGAGGACATACAAATTTATGAAAAAATTGGCTAAGAAATTTATGAAAAAATTCTGCACATCAATCATTAGGGAAATGTGACTGAAAACCATACTGAGATATCATTTCACCCCTGTAAGAATGGCTATTATCAGAGACTAAAGATAAAAGTGTTGGTGAAGACATGGAGAAAAATGAATATTTACTCACTGTTGGGGGGATGTAAATTAATACAGGTATTATGGAAAATAGCATGGAGTTTCTTCAAAAAACTAAAAACAAAACTCATATAACCTAGCAATCCCACTACTAATTACATATACAAAAGAAATGAAATCAGTATTTGAAGAGACATCTGCACTCCCATTGCAGTTCTATTCACAGTAGTCATGAAAGAAAATAACTGTGTTCATCAATGATGAATGGATACGGAAGATTTGCATGGGAACACAGCAGGGAATACTGTCTAGCCATAGAAAGAGCAAAACCATGTCATTTACAACAACATGGATGGAACTGGAGGTGGCCAAATACCATAAATCTCACTTGTATGTGGAATCTAGCAAAAATGACCTTGTAGAAGTTGAGAGCAGACTAGTGGTTATCAGAGCCTGAGGAAAGTAAAAGGAGGGAGAGAGAGAGGCTGATCAATGGGTGTTAAATTACAGATAGGTGCAAGACATTCTGGTGTGCTATTATAAGTAGAGTGACTATGGATAACAATAATGTTCTATATATTTCAAAAACTATCAGAGTCTGAGAGTGGTGGCACACATTTTGGCACTGTGAAAGGCTGAGGAAAGTTTAAGCCCAGCTCGGCAACTTAGCAAAACTTTGTCTCAGAATAAAAAAAAAAAAAAAAATTCAAAAAAAAAAAAAAAAAAAAAAAAAGAAAACACTGTAGATGTAGCTCAGTGTGAAGGTCCTGGGTTCAGGTTCCAGTAAATACACATAAACACACACACATATGCGCTTGCACCATAAGATTTTGAAAGTTCAAGGATACGGTTATGCTCAATCCATGCATTAAAACATCACATTACTCCATTGCAATTTTTATGTTTTTAAGTTGCAGTAAAAATAAATGCAACACAATATAATTTTTAAAAAAGATTAGCTGTTGCACTACTTAGACAAAACATGTAATTCCTGTTCTAGGCATTTCTTAAAATCTTAATTTACCTCCACAATGGTGAAAGAAAAGCAGTACTCAAAAAAGTAGCTAGTCATGTTATCTTGTACAAATAGCAATTTGGAGCTTTGGAATCTCTCACCAGAAAGAACTGTTGGTGCCAGATACTGGTCATTCAATTTGTGTAATCATAAGACTGCAAGTCCCATTCTTCCTTGTCCACAGCTACATGTCCCCGAGAATATGGTTCATTAGTGGAGGAATGGGAGCTGCATGCTTGGTACACAGAGTCATCTTCAATTAATGAGACAATTTTTTAAGTGTGTCCCGGTATGAGTAGCATTTGTCCTTGGTAAATTTGCATTTACAAAATTCATAGGCAAGCAAATGCATGTGATTAATAATACCTTGGAGAAAATGAAAAAAAAAAAACAAACAAACTAGGCTTCATTTCAAAGAAGGATAGATAAGGAAATGAGAGGAAAGTAAGCATCGTGTCTATAGCAAGAGGACTACAGTACTGGCTCCAGCCATCAAGAAAACTAAGTCATTGCTTATGAATTCAAATAAGTCCATGAAGACAGCAAAGGCAGAGTAAAGGAGGAGAAATGAAGACAAAAGGTAATGTGTATAAAGAAAGAAAGGTGTTGCTTACTTAGGTGAGACTCATTTGTGATATTAGACTACGACCACACCCCATGGCTGTAGACCAAGGGTCCCTCTTAGGCAGTGAGGCTTACAGTGGGCCTTGGTTAGTCTCCTTGGGCACTCAGGTCATCATGGGCCTTAAAGGTAAAAAGCTTACTTGCTTCTTGGAGCAAATTGTGAATAGGATTGTAGGATTGATCTTCAAATTCTCTGCCTAAAGTTAGACTTTAAGGCTATACCAACTCTGAGTACAGAGAAGAATGAGAGAGGATGGAGAAATTTCTCTGGCAGGCTAAGACATTTTCTCTAGTATGTAGTCAGATGTGTTGATGAACACCTATGTCTTCAAATGCAAGTTATCAAAAAATGCTTTGAATGCTCACTTCGGCAGCACATATACTAAAATTGGAAAGATACAGAGAAGATTAGCATGGCCCCTGCGCAAGGATGATACGCAAATTCATGAAGCATTCCATATTTAAAAAAAAATGCTTTGAGTAGGGCTGAGAGTAGTCTTATTTTACACTTGAGACCCAAGATCCGATATTTTAAAAATGGAGACTATTAAAAGTAAAGATATAAAAGAAAAAAGTAGAAGTCAAAACTTCAGTGCTAAATAGGGAAGATGGTGTGCTCCACCCAGGGGGACAGAACAACATCTGGAGGCATTGTTGGCTGTTACAGCTGTGGGTGAGCTCTGCTGGCATCCAGTGGTAGTGGCCAAGAGGTACTTCCCATCCTACAACGCACAGGTCAGGCTGCACTCCCAAGAAAGAATTATGCGGCCCAAAACACCAGGTGTGGGTGTGCTAAGAAACCCTGATTTAGTGCTACCAGCTTTTACACCAGATGTATCAACCATTAAATAATGTAACTATATGAATGAACAAAACATCCCAGATGAGAACAGAGTCATATGCTAGAATCAGAGTATTTCACAGGCTTAATAAAGTATTGATTGCAAATGATGAGTTCTAGTTTTTCATCTTAAAATCCTCTTACCCTGAACTTTTCAAATATGAAACATATTTTAATAGGACCATGTATTTCTAAAAAGCCATACAAATTTCTTACAATGACATTATTACAACTTTTAAATATATTTATTACTCTCTTTTACAGTTTATAAATCAAGTGAGGTGTTGAATGTTTACTATTTGGCCTAATTGTCCCCATTTCATAAACTAGGAGATATCAACTTTGAATATTTTTAAAACAATCTGTCATGGCTAGGCTCTGGGCTTGCGCCACACAGATAAGAGTTTAGTCTTAAGAAGCTCAAGATCTCCTGGGAGGACATGACATGTGCTAGGTATTTTAATGAACTAGTCATAAACATAGCCATGGGAGGATGAGATGAAAACGGGGAGGAAACTCAAGACATTTGCCTAAGGTTATAAAACTAGTAATTGGCAGATCAGAATTCTAGGTCTTCCAACTTGTCATAACTATATAAATCTCCTTAGCTTTTCTAGCGAAATAAAAACACAACCATGTATTCGCTTGCAAACACCCATAAATTACTGAGTAGGCGAAGTATAGAAACATTATTGGATCTGTGGTCCAGACCAGCACTCCAAAAGGGAAGATAAGACTTGTCAGAATATGACAAAGTGGCCTCTGGTTTCTACTCCACCCTGGGGTGTTCTGGAGGTTGGACAGTTGTATTAAGATCTTTGCCCCTGGGGTCATCTGACTTTGAGTTGGAGGAGCAGGAAACAAACCTCTTGTGGTTAGGCAAAGTTCCCTAAATGTAAGCCAAGGTTCATTTTCCTCATGATGAAAATAGCAGTGTGAGGAATTCCCCATTTAGGGAGATGCTCTTAGGTGAGTGGGAGGAGCTGCCTAACAACAGAGGAGGTAAATGCGAGGGAGGATGCAACGAAGGGTCAACTTTTCCAGGACACATTCTACTCCTCAGCTCTTTCTCTCCTCCTTTCCTGCCCCAAATTTGGATGGAAATATAAAGCCACAATCCGCTGGTAGTTACTCATTCTGATGACAAACATGAAGTGACTGGAGTAAAGTATCATTTAACAGCTGCTTGTTCCCACTTCCCAGGAGATTTGGTTTTGGCCATCTGGATATGCTTAACGGGCCTCAAGACAGAAGCACATTCAGGCAGCGCTGGCTGCTGGAGCAGGGCGGCCAGGCAGCAATGGGCCTACTGACTGAATCTGAGGGACTAAGTTACTCCCCTTATCATTTCAGGCAGGCACAGTAGTAAATGGAACCTGTGCCAGGAACAGAAAATACTCATTTTGCACACTCGGGCTTTGTCCCCAGGGCAAGAAGCACGAAAGGTGAACGTGAAGCTCTCCCGTCTGTGCTGTGTGTGGATCTGCAAAATCATGATGAGAACTACTCTTGCTTCTCCCTCCACTTTGGTAGGAGGCTGAGCTTCCGCCTTGTTTTAGTCAGCTTCTAAGGGCCATAGTTGATTGGATGAGCCTGATCACCTGACACAAGCTGGGCCAATCACATCCTCTCTACTGGGAACTTGGAAAAGTTGCGTCAGAGACACTAAATACACCAAATTAGAGGCTCTTCACTGTCCCAGTATATTACAATTGCCCAGGGAAATTCTAAAACATAGATTCTCAAGGGAAATCCAGGCATTCATTCCCCTAGATTCTGACTTCAGTCAGTCCAGCTTGGAATGGTCTAAATTAGAACTTGGTTTGCAGGGCTTCCCACCGCAGCAGGGAGAAGCACAGCAGAAGCAGGCAAGCAGAAGGCGGCGGCACGGACTTCATCGGTGAGAAACTGGAGTGAGAAACTCAAGCCTTACCAAGTGCAGACAGTGCTTTGACTCCCACGGGCTCTCTAAATTTGGGTTTGAGGGCAGCCAGCCTGGGTGATAGTTTCTGCTCTTGAATCCTTTCTTCAAAATACCTCTTCTGCAGCTACTTCTGGTAGTTTCTATGCACACAGCAGAATGAAACTTCGCCAAGCCATTCTCACAGCTTGGCCATCACCTGTCACAATCCTGCTGATTTTGTCCTAGAAATCTTTCTTAAATGCAACCTTGTGACCTCCGCCAAAGAGTTCTCATTTTTGTTCTTCCTCAGTGGACTCTTCTCAGGTGTCTTCTTTCAATCCCCACACTGAGAGTACTTCATTGGCCCCTCATTGCTGTTAAAATAACAACACAGATATGTTACTGACTGGAAAAACAAAAATAACAATGGCTGAGATCCATAGGCATATATTTTCGTTTTCTTTTTAAAATGATTTAAATATGCCTACTTAAAAAATGAGTGTATAAATTTAGAAAGAAAAAAGGGGGGGGATTCCACCAGATTTTTATTTTTTTTGATGTTGATCAGTAATGGAGAATATAGGTACTTAAAAAATTTTTATTTCCTCCAATATATTTTAAAGCATTTCTAAGGGCTTTCATATTTTTACTCCGGTGCCCTTTTGCACTACCCTGCCACATGTCCTCCAACTCTTCTAAAATGAAATGAAATTCTTCCTCCAACAGAACACCCTCTTTCAAGTCCCTATGGCATTGCCCATTCTGTGCCTTCTCTCTGAAATATCTGCATTCTGTTTTTTCTCTGAAAACTCCTACTTCTTTTGTAGATCCAGAGAAAATGATACCTTTGGGAGCCGTTCTTTAACTGACGGTCGCTAGCTCACATCGGGATGAGTTGTATCTCACAGCTCCCGCAGTTGCTCCCATGCCAGCCCACTGTGTTGTGGCTGATGTGTTTGCACAGTTATCTCTCCAACTGGAGGCGAACTTGAAGCCAAGACTGAGGCTCTCTTATCTCAGTCTCTTTAGCATCTAGCAAAGAGTGGGCCAGATAATGGATTCACAGAATTCCTGATTGATTGATGAATGAAAGAACGGATGCACCTAGGACAGAGCCACAGTATAATTGCAAGTTTCCCTGCTCAGCCGCGTAGTCTGCCTGATCCAATTCCTCACAGCCTGTTTCTGAGATAATGCCATATACAGAGTTGTTTTTCCACCAGTTATCAGGCAGTTGCCAAGCTGGGTGGTAACTGTGCTAGTTTAAACACCACAAAGATAGTTGAAAATGTCCTGCTAGTGGTGATGCTATGCTTACTCTGAAAAATGCCTAAGTGGTGGACGGTTATTTAATTCTGTGTATCACTTCTTCCTCTCTTCCAGCTCTTTAAAGATAATCATCAATTGCAGAGCCCTTCCTCCTGTAGAGAGGAAAGATGCCTTATTGCTGGGAAAGAGGCTAAGTAATAAAATCCTAAGGGAGGAGGAAGATGAGGCTGCAGAGGAATCATGGAGGCAAAAGGTAGAAGGACTTTCTTCAAGGATTTGAGGACAGCCTCACTGGAGCAATGATGAGCAAAGGAAAGAAAAACTTGGGAATTTTCTATTATTAATACTTAGTAAATATTTAAGATTTTCTATGTTTTTTTTCCTCTGTAAGACTTGCATAAGGGATGAATAAAGAATAGAATTCCTTTAAATTATGTTCTGGCTATTTTCCTGTGCTTCTTAAATGTGACATTGTCCCAAGACCAACACATAGGATTGCAGGCTTTGTCAATGTTATACTTGGAAATGGGTGAGAAGGACTTGAAAAGGACAAAACTATGCCTTTCTTCCAGGACTTTGCTAGCTCCACAGTGGCCTCAGCCAGAGAGAATGGAGCCAGGGCAAATAGAGGTGGCAGAGGTTCCAGACCTGGTCACCTCTGGTCCCAGGGAAGCAGCATGCACAGGGAAGGACTGGATTTTGAAGGTACTGGTGGAAGCACTATCTTCATGCATTCTTTGGGGCTCTTATATCATGATTATCCAGGAGCTCATGAGGGTGGGCAGCAGGGAGGTAAACTTAATTTGGAATCAATTGATAGCTTGACACTAGCATGCTGGGGCAGTGTCAGACTGGACAGGATCCACCCAGACCATGGATATCCCAGGAGCTGCAAACTGCAGAGTTATGGAGACTTGTACTGGTTGGTGGTAGCTCTGGGCCAGTCGTGCTTTCTATGTCCCAGTTAGAGTTTACTCACAAAGGAGCCTCTGAAGTCAACTTAGAATGCCTTGTAGTGGCTACAGATCCTTTGATCAAGAAAGATTTCTGGGGCAAGGCCAATGTTAGAGAGACAGCAAAACATTTAAATAACTATAGGGAGGATTCTTGATCATGGCATCTCCTGTGGATTCAGACACATTGCTAAAGTTGGACGAAGGAATAGGAATGGTAAAGTAAGGTGGCTTGATGAAGGGAGGTAGCATGTTGGATGGGAAGTAGTAAGATGTACTGGGCCCCAAAAGCTGGAAGATCTGGGCTTGAAGCCTTACCCATTGCTGACCTTGTAAGTAACAATGGGTTCTCAGTTTTCTCACCTGAAGAACAAGATCTCCAGTATTTTAAGTGCTTAAACTATTGTGCACTTTCATGCATTTGTTCATTCTATAGAAGTATTGAGTACCTGTCATGTGCCAGCACATGCTAGGTGCTGTGAACACACAGTGAGCAGACAAATGTGGTCCCTTCCCTATGGGGTTCATATGCTACTGGAGAAACCTAGCTGTGCATTGATTTTGGATCCTTGGCTGTTTGCTGCCTCCCTCCCCCATCTCTTTTCTATGGAATGGGCTTTGGCTGGTACTTTTCAAAATTGTTAGTGGGGATAAGGGAAGACTCAGAACACCACATTTTAGGATAGATCAGAAAGTAAAATTAATCTCCTGACCAGAATTATCTTCTGCAGCATGAGGGATTTGTGGAGAAGTGGGAAAGATTCCAGGACAGAGCCAGGAAATGATTAGAGTCTCTTTCCATGCCTTTCCAAGAACACTATAAATCTTTTTCCAGGCCTATGCAAGAAGCAAAGAAATCAAACCAGTGCTTTAGCAGCTCTTCTAACAATAGTAGGATATTTAAGAGACTACTTCTAAGAAATGAATAGAGATTTGGAAAGAGGGAAAAAAGATAAAGAAGCATTATGTTCAACTACAAAGGTAAAACTACTGTACTTGTCATTTAAATATATATGTATTGTGCGTATGTGTGTGGAGAACTGCCCTGTGGAGAGCTGTTCAAGAGACAGTTGATTTTGCCATGGTGGGAATCATTTAAATTAGACAGAAGAAAGGACTTCCTGCCTGTAAGAATGTTTACATGCTGTACAAGTGGAGAATTATGGAATAAAATCATTTACCGATATTTGAGGGAACAAACTTTTAGATAAAGTAACCAAAGTGTAAGAGTTATCTGATACTCTCCCCCAAGAATCATGCCAAAGAAACCCTGTCTGGTATCAATGATTATGACTTCTGGTATTTAAGCAAGACTGGATATGTGTAGGCTGAGGCGTTCCATGGCACTTGGTGACTCCGCACGCTGCCAGGTCTGCTTTTAGGTTTTCAAGCCATTCTTTACCTTCTCCATCCAGCTCCCTGTCTACAGGGCTGACTTGCAGGAATGCACGGGCCCTCGTTCTTGAGCTTGCAGTTGGTTTGGGCCAGTGGGAAACACTGGCAGAAGGTGCTTTGAGGAGCCAGAGAGCAGAGTGGGGTGTGCTCCAGTCCCTGTCCGTGCTTGGAGCTGCTGGGCTTACTGATCGATCTTCCCTATGACTGCTGTTCTTGCTGAGTTTGGACAAGTGCTCCCTTCCTTGCAGCTGTCAGGCCAACTCTGTTGCCAGCTCTGGAGTTCCCTTAACCCTGCCCACACCATTGTAAATAGCTTTTTGCAACTATTTATATCTCTTTAGTCACCACTCTGAATATATGTGCCATGGGTCTCCAGCTGAAATTCTGACTCACACACATACTGTCTGAACTGGTCTTGAGGAATTTCTGAAATTTCATTCAACATTCATTGGAACAGTTTTGAACAAGTACTTTATCATGCTTAAACAATTAATTATAATACATATTTTTCAGTCCCAAGTACTGCACTGAACAATTCATAAGATTTAATTATCATAACATGGTGATAATTGTGGTGAGTTTAAAAAAAAAAACACACTACTTTTGAGGTTTGGAAACACGTTTATTGCAAGTAACCATGTTGTGTGAGGTCATAAAATTAGTAATTAGGGAAAGAGGAATCCAGATAGATTTCATTTTTAAACTTATGTTTTAAACGTATATTCTTTTGGCCTCTTTTATACAATAACTATAATAAAATATTGGGAAGAATAAATAGAGAGGAAGAGGAAGAACTTATCCCATGCCCAACACTGGGCACAGAAAACTAGCTTCTGCTTTTTGAAGCTGAAGTCTAGTCGAGCTGTGTTTTCTCTGTTTCCTGCTTCCATAACAGGATGTCACAGAACAGATGATTGGGCTGGGAATTCCAAGGTCACAGTGCCTGCATCTGGGACGGGCCTTTTTGCAGCATCCTTTACAGTGGCAGAAGGCAGAAGGTCAGGAAAGCACATGCGCAAGAGAGCAGGAACAGGGCTGAATTCATCTTATCAGGAACCCACTCTTGCAGTAACCAACCTACTCTTGTCACAATGACACAAATTCATTCATGAGAGCACAACCCTATAATGTAATCTGCTCTTAAAGCTCCATCTTTCAACATTTGCATTGGGGATTAAGTTTCTGACACATGAACTTTGGGGGGTCATATTCCAATTATAGCAGAGTGTAAACATATGTACCAACTGGTGACTCTATCTGGTGAACTAAGAGTAAGAGAAGAGCATTGTAGAGGAGACAGCATTATGTGCAATGATGAACACTTAATATCTGGTTCCCATCTCCCCCCGAGCTTCAATTTGTAGTGTTTGAAGCTTCCTGTAATGTAAAAACTTGCATGTGGCTGATTCCAAGCTTCCAATATGGCAGTACTAAGAGGGGAGTTAGGGAAAGATTGCACAGATGGCTCTTGAGAGCCAGTATGAGCCTGCTTCAGCACACCACTAAAGCTATGTGCAAGGGCAGGAGGTCTTGAATGGGCATGGTATGTTTGAGGTGCTACAATCTGTTAAAGCACAGCGGACAGTGGTGAGAATGGGGGACAGGGCGATGATGGGGCTGGACAGGACAGAGAAAGACCAGGGAGAGGCTGTGGTCGATGGGCTAGGGCTGAGCTATCCATTTTGGAGCCCACACCTTGGCACTGAGTGCTTGAAATGTGACTGGTCCAAACTGAAATGTGCTATTAAGTGTAAAACATGCATCAGATTTTAAAGATTTAATATGAAAAAAATACAGAGTGTATCACTACTACTTTTACACAGATTATGTTAAGAGGAAAATATTTTGGATATATTGGGTTAATTGTTGTTACAACTAATTTCAGCTGTTTATTTTTACTTTTTAAATATGGCTATTAGAAAATTTAAAATGATACATGTAGCTGGAGTTATATTTCTTTAGAACAGCTCTGTCCAGAGAACTTAGATTTTATTTAATAGCCAACAGAAAGCCTTCAGAGAATATTAAACATATGTGGTCTACTGTCCATGAAGATCCACTTGGTGCATTTCAGAGCTGGATGAGTTTGGGCCAGAAGGATGTAAACAAAATTAAGGCAGTGGAAGTAGCAGTGAAGAAGGAGAGAAGGAAATCGATGGGATAACGGATGTGCGTAGAAGCAAAGGGAAGGATCAGGGATAATACTGAGTTATCTGGCTTGGGTGTTGGGAGTGGTGTTAACAGAAAAGGTAATAGCTCTTCGGGGAAGGTTGTGAGTTCAGTTTCTGATAAGTCAAGTCTGGTGTGCCAGGGATCTCGCAGTTGTCCAACAGGCAACTAGGCATAGGTGTCTGGAATCCCATGGGTTCCATCTTTAAAAAAACATTTCTCCTTCCTTCCACTGCTACCACCATAATCCAAGCCACCCTAATCTCCTATCTGGATTACTGTCATCAGCTACCAGCTGTCTTGCTGACACATGTGCCCTGCTGTTGCCAAGTCTCAATGCAGCAGCCAGAGTAATCTTGGTAAAAGCCAAATAAGAGCATATCATGCCTCTCCTGCAAGTCTCCCCAAGTCCCATGCAATTCCACTGCATGCCGAGCAGAGACCTGAGCTGTATGTGAGCCGGCCTCTTCTACTACTTGAGCTTGCACTATTATGTTACTCACTGTTCTTAGAACTTCCCAGAACCCTCTTGTCTTGGGGCCTCTGCACCTTGTACTCTATCTTGAAGACTCTTTGGATCTCTGAGGCTTTGTCTCTCCCATTGCTTTAGGTTCTTAATCATCCTCTTTTCTGAGAAGCTACCCTGTTCACCTCATCTAAAATGACATCTCTGCTCTTTTGTTCCTTTGTCTTGTCACTAGCTCTTAGCACTGTTGATCATAGCATAAAATGTTACTTATTATGTGGTATGCTTGTCTCCCTCACTAGAATGTAAGCTCTGTGAAGCATAGATTGTGTCTGGTTTATGCTCTGGATTAACATTTGTTGAATGAACAAATAAATTGAAATCTGTGTGCAGTAAGTACATATGGTCTAGAAACAGACTTGCCTTTGGAATTCCAGTTCTCTCACCAGTCGTTGCAGCCTTGGGCTGGGTATTTACCCTCTCTAAGCCTTCACTGTCTCATCTATGGATTAGAGAGATTAATAGTACTTTCCACAAAAGATAGTTAGAAGCACTTATTCAAATTGTGGAACCCTGTCTGGTTCCAGGAGGTGTCTTAACTGGGATTGAGATATATTGCTTGTAAGATTTAGATGCTGTGTCTGGAATCTTGTAATTCTTGTCATTGCTCATGGACACATGGGCCCCCTGCAAGGAGCTGGAAGAACACAGTAATGTGGCAAGGTCTCACCTTCCTCAGCCTGGAACTGGCCTGGACTTGGTCTGTCCCTCACCCCTGGAGAATCCCTTGAAAAAGAGCAGCCTGTTGTTTTAGATAGCAGTAGCCAACAGCTTTTCACTCCTTCCAGAGAAGAATATGTGCAGCCTCTGCTGGAGGCCAGGGTCCCAGGCCCTGTGGCTGCATGGTCTCTGGTAGTATGAAGATGGAGGACATAGCACTGGGAGGTTGCAGTCAGAAAAGACTAAAGCATGGAATGTGGGAGGCTTATCTGTTCCTTCTGGCCAGGATGGCTCCAGCTCCTGCATGGCCTGGCCTTGGATCCTGGGCTTAGCCTTACCTTGATCTCTCTGATGGATTGTTCTAGAAGACTTCCCAAGAGACCCAACTATAGAACAGAAAGTATAAGAAATGTCCATATCTTACTCTGAGCTCCTGTCTCCAGAATAAGGGAGCCCCAGGCAGTAGGTATGTCAATGATGTGAATCCCTCCAGCTGCTTTGGTGTCTATAAGCTGCTTCCCTTTAGAAGGCCTGGTGGTGCCACAGTGTCCTGACCACGAAGCAAGAGACTCCAGAGTTGTATGGTACAGAACAGTCAAGGAGGATTTGAGAAGTCAAGCACTGTAGTATAGCTGCTTGCTTTGCACCAAAGTAAAATGCAGACCACAACTACATACTGCTGAGTGCTTGATTCCCTCACTCCATCAATATGTTATGTTGCATAAGAGACGCACGAAGTTGCACAAATAGTAGTGATGTGATCTCCTCTGTAAACACCACCTGGCACGATGGGGACCATTGCCTGCATCCTGAAACCTCCCCATCATACCTTTCCGATTCAATCCTCCCTTGAAAGTAGTTACTGCTCTGATTTTTAGGGATAATAATTTCCATGCTTTTCTTTTTTTTTTCTTTCTTTTTTTTTTTTTAACAAAGTAACCCAGTACAGCAGTGAAGTATGTAGATTCTGGACCCAGAAGGCATTGATTTTTTTTTTTTTATGTGTACTTTTTGGCAAACCAGTTCATCTCTCTGTGTTTGTTTTTTTCATCTGGGATAGAAGGATAATGGCAGAATGTGAGAGAATATGGTTGTTTAAAAGATTAAATATGTTCAATCCCCAGCACCAAAAAAAAAAATAAGTAGAAGATTAAATATGGTGACTATATATGAGAAGTGCTCAGAGCAGTGCCCCCATATGATGGTTGTTCTTTATAATAAATCACCCCACATGGTCTCCTTCACTATCAATGGGATTGTACTGTAAAACAAACAACAGATTGCACACAACACCAGCATGCTGGAAGCAGCAATGAAGATGGGAGGAAAACAAGGATGTACCGGTTACTGGATCCTGGAGGTAGGAGCTGGTTGTCCTTGTGGGTAGGGGCCACAAGGCAAGGAGGCACCATGGGGCATCAACAGACAACAGGGACCCTAACAGAAGAGTGCAACTGAGGACCCAGCCTGGATCATCTGCAGAATGAAGTGCCTGTCTCCTTCTCCCAACAATATGCCCTGAAAGAGGCCATGGGAAGCAGGAGGAAGAAGGCCACAGCCTTCAGGCATCAGGAATGCTACCAGGTACAGGGAATCAGTGCATTAGACGAGGTAGAAGACTGCTCCAAAGTCAAAACAACCGCCTTGGAACTTTCTCCAAACAAAGCTGGGGCCCTTCCTTCATATAGCTCCTGCCAAAAGTAAGCAATAGATAAACATATTTCTTTTGGACAGCTCCCAGTATCACACTTATCTGAAATGACCAGTTTTAATTACAAAAATAACTGATGGAAAATATGAAATATGAGAAGAAAGAACAAAATCTGTTCATAGACTTACCCTATCACATCCACTGATTAAATTCAGATGTACTTCCTTCCAGCCTTTTTTCTTTCCAGCCTTTTTTCTATACACAAGTGAAAGACTAAAGTCAATTCTCTTTTGGTTTTAATTGATCTTAAATTAAATCAAGCCAAGCAGAAGCAGGTTACTAGGCTTTTATTCTGAAATAAAAACTCTATTGCAGTATTCAAGCTATAAGACAGATGTAAACAATAGCAGTAAACATTAATATAATACTTACTGTATACTAAACTCTATTCTAAATATTTTACAGGAATTATTTCTTTTGATTCATTCAACAATTCACAAGAACTAACCATAAGCAATCCTTACTTTGCAGCTAGAGGGTGGGCAATAAAACTAAGTGAGAAAAGTTACACAGTGTCCAAGATCATGTGGTTGGGAAAAGTTGGAACCAGGATACAGCATCAAGCAGAGTGAGTTTACAGTACCTAATAAATAGTTATAAGAGGCTGGGATGTGACTATGGGCAGAAAAAGTTTTGTCCTTGTGGCTCTCACTCTGCCTTGTTCCCGTGTTACGTGGTTCACTTTTCCGTTCTGCCTTCTGGTTGCATAACTTCATTTCAGCAAGGTTATTTCCATCTGAGCTGCTGGGCCTGGTCTGGTACCACTGCACTGGCAATAATGTTTACTTTAGTACAGGCTTAGACAGTGTTCAAAGTTATGTGGGGCCCCTCTTGTGGAGAGGATCAGTCCTGTGTTCAGGGAACCAAAAGCCCCCATCCCCTAACTGCATCCTGGGTGGAGTTAGATTGAAAATGTCAAGTTATTTAAGCAATTTGTACTAACTACTCAAAGCTGGCAAATACTTCATGAAATGATGTTTTTCTTTTGATGCTATATATTTCTCTTTTGCTGATCTTCACAAGCACTTGTTCTACTCCAGGTCTTGTGCTGTGAGCTTTCCATGGATCTGCCCATGGGGATCACAGCTCACACTGTACTGAGCTGTGGTTCACTCACCATCCCCAAGTCATAGAAGAGGAAGTGGAAGTGTGGTGACTTGCTCAAGCTCCATGGCTAGGGAGTGGAGGAGGCCACAAGGGCCTTGTGTAACAGTGCTGGCTCTGTCATCAACGGGCTATGTGACAGGGTGCACTGCTGAGCCTATGTGGTCTTGTTTCTCTTTTGCAAAGGGTGAATTAGATCCCTGATCTAATGTCATTGCCTCCCACGGATGCAACCCAGTCAGGGCACTTCAGGGATCCAAGAGTGATACCATGGCTTCTGGCTCTATAGGGAGTTTATAGTCTACTTGGAAATGCCATTGGTGGTACAAGAAAGTGAATAATTTCTCAATGCGTGATCTAGACCAGAGTATGAGATTCTGGAAAGGCAGCTGAAAGAATCTTGCTTAGTGGAAAACAGATCATATTAAAGAGAGAGCAAATCTTCCTTAATATTTGCTGAACACGATTGCTCTGTTGGGCAAGGGCCGGATGTGCTAGTCTGGTGGACACATCATCACCTGACTCCCAGAACAGCCCAATGTGCCCATCCCTACCCCCAGGCAGACAGCCTGGGAAGTGTGCAGGTGTGCCATATTTCAACAAAAGCATGTTTTTTCCTCTACATAATATGGTTCCTTATGTTGCAACATTCTCTCCACAGGGCTGTTGATGGGAAGAAGATGTAGATTGAGGAGGTAGAGATCAGGGAACAGAAGTCTAATCGGGACTGTGTAAATATCACCGAGCAAAACAGCGGGTGGAATTGTTGTATATGCAAAAACTGAGTTTCTTTAAGCATGAAGAACTGATTGTGAGCAGTGTCTCTACAGTTTGCCTGGGTTTGCAGTCATGACAGCAGGAAACAGAGCTGATAGATTTCCTTCTGTAGCAAGTATAAGCCAGCATTGTAAGCTAGAGAGTGTTGAACTCGGGTTCACTAAGTGAACTGCAGAGTGAGTCTTGGGTTGATTTTGACTCACTACTGTGGCATCTCAGAGCCTGTGGAGGAGGTGGTGTCCATCCAAGAGTCCTTGGTCTCTGTCCTCTTTCCTTTTATGTTGGTTTTCCCAAGAGTTCCGTGTCAGCTCTGTTGCTCATTATATACTGCAAGGGCAAATGCTTCCATTTCCAAAGTTTCTATGTTCAGCAACTTGTTGATGAGACTCAACTTCACAAGGCCTTCTGATTCATCAGATCTGGACCTTTGTATGCAGCTTCTTTCTGGGCATCTTTGCTCCTAGCCTGACAGGGTTTACTTTTTAAGTAAAGCCCCAGAAACCTGCTATTCTTCCTAACCCCTCCTAACTCAGTGAATGGCCAACGTTAAATGTATTCTCCCTCTTGTCCAGTCAGCTGTTACTCCTCTGGAACATCTGTCTTTCCAATAATATGCATATCTTGGCTCAGGGCCTAGTGCCTCCTAATAGCAGCCCTTACACGGGTTCTCCATCTTCCTGTCTTGTGTTCCATTCTCCATGCAGCAGCTAAAGAGCTTCTACAGGACACACTGGTGTAACTCCCTTACTGAAAACTCCTCAAAGGCTGTCACCTGTTTGGGGGATTTAGCCTAAATTCATTCTCAGGTTGGGCTCTACTGATCACTTCAGTGGTCTCTAGGCTCAAATCTCACCAGAGTTTCCCCGTAGAGTTAAAGATCAGGGGGTGCAGGTAGAAGAGATGATATTCTTAAACGAAAATTAGTACCACCCCCCCCATTTCCGATTTCAAAACACCCCAACAGAATCCAAAAGGATGTCAGTAGTGCTGATGAATCAGTTTCCTGCTCAAAATTGATGAGAAAAAGACAAATGACCTAAGAAGACCACAGAGGCTAAGCAGGGAAGAAAGATGATGTCTTTCCTGTTCTCCCTCCCAGAGGTAGCCATTCCCCTATTGGTTCCTCACTGACTCTTGCTGTAACGCTCATGATATTTTGCACTGTGTGACATTTATTTATTTATTTATTTATTTATTTATTTATTTATTTATTTATTTATGTTCTTTTATACAGTCAGCAATTTGGGTTCAGGGAAGATATATCTCCCTTTATCTTCTGTGTAGCACATATCTTCTTTGTGTAGGTTGAGCAGATTCTTAGTATATGAAAGCAAAATTGTTAAATCACAATATTGTGGCCTTTCCCACTATTAGCCAGGAATATTTTTTCATTAAAATATTTGAAGTAAACATATCCTTCCATATTACAAAGGATTAATGTCTTTACTAAGTAACTTGCTCTCACAAACTAATAAGAAAAAGAAAAATTCTCTAAGAGAAAAATTGACCAAAGTCATTGATAGACAATTTCTAAAACAAACAATACAAATGACCACTAAATGTGTGGCAGATACTAGATTTCCCATCTAATAAATAAAATTACTGTTTCCAGGATGTGAGAAACAGTCCTCAGATACACTATTGAGGAGAATGTCACTATGCAGAACTTTTGGGGAGAAAAATCAAACAACAGGAAATTTAAAATTTAGAGTTTGACCCAGCAATTCCAGGAATTCATTCTACAGGAACAATCAGACAAGGGTATCAAGTTTCTGTGAAAGAATATTAATTGCAACATTACCACTAATAAATAGTCAAAGTTCAAATAAGTAAAACTTTCATCATTAGTAGTTTGGTTAAATCACAGTACAGTCACAGAAACAAACATCTGGAGAGCCTACATTTTGATGAGGAAAGATATCTATCACACACCAAGCAGACAAGACTGGCTGCAAAGCATTATATTCATCTACCCGTCCGTCCTTCCTTCCATTCTCTGATTTGAGAAAAAAGTGAAAGAATATATATCAAACTATTAACAATAATTATCACTGTATAAAGTTAACTTACTAGTGATGTCTGTATTTTATTTCATATTTTGAAGATTTTCCAATGATTAGGTGTTACTCTTATAACAGTAGCAAAAGCAATAAATTGGCCAATTTGGGGAAAAAGTTTTTCTTCTTGCATATTAAGGAGCAACTTAAGAGACTTACGTCTGCTAGCATGTGGGGAACGTGTTACCACGTGGAAAAATTTCTTGTTATGAGGGACCTCACTTGGACAGCTTAGCTCCTCTAGATGGTAGGGGCTCATATCAAATGGAATTTATGCTGTTTTTTAAAAATTCTATCTACTAATTTCTGAGAAATCACAAGATAAAAATTTTACCATCTATTCAAACTTCAGCAATGGAGAAGAAATTACCCTCATTTTCCAACTCTCTATGGATAAAAATTGTGTAGATAAATAAAACCTACAAATGAATCACCTAGACAGCTCTCAAATATCCTTTTGTACTTGCTACCAAGACAAAATAAACTGATTTCCAATTTCTCTTCTGCTCTTGCCAGTGTACACTTGTTCAGATTTGTTCTTAGATAACTCTTATTGGTTTCTATCGATCACTTATTTATTTTCTTCCTTATCCGAACAGGTTAACTAACAAAAATACAGTTTTTCTTGGTATTGAAGGTATGACATTTTGTCTTTGACTCCTGGAATGTCCAACTTTTCCCTTAGATCTGGCCGTACTTTTCCCTTTGCTCCACCATGTTGATGGCTTTATGTTGATTGAATCTGATAATCTGCAAGTGTAAAAACACTCTGGTGACTGGTAACTGGGAGAGGAACTCTTCTAAAACCCGTGTCACCTCAGGAAGCGAGCTGCCTAGACCAGCTTCAGTATTAGCCGAGAGAGAACGACTTCTAGAAAGTGTAAAAGAGAACCAAGAGGATAGATATCAGTCACAGCCTGGATACCAAATGCAATGGAATGTTTGTGAGAAAAGATATATCTTGTCTTACTAACTCTGCTGCGAGCATGGAAACGCAGCAGCTGGTATGAAGTGAACATAACAGGACCATATGAACAGGTATCAGTGCTGCAAGAGGTGGTCTAGCTGGGCACAATTCCTGCTCCCCAGAGCCCTAGGACCTACTTTTGCTGTTTCTGTGAACTCCACTGTGCTTTTTTGTGCTTCGGCTTCTAACAATAACTTTCTTTGGAAGGCCATCCCCTTGGTTGGTCACTAGCCTCTTCTCCAGTAGAGAGAGCCTGCTTTTAGGGTGGGGTGGAGGGTGCCGATGAGCAAAACATAGGTCTGTGGAGAGAGCCCAGTGAGAAGGAACACACAGTGACCCCTCCACAAGTCTCTGCCTTGTACAGCTCACTAAATCGCACTGTTGTTTGTCTTCTTCTATTCTCCAGCCTGTTTTCCCCACTCTGGAGCAAGTTTCTTCTGGGAGCCCATCCTCATTCTCAGCAGTCACTTGCTCAAGAACCTTCCTCTCAGGGCCTGTGCAGAGGTTAATGGAAAATGTTCCCTGATGACTTACCAGTGTCAGGCACTGCCACAGAGCCCTGCCCCACTTCGTGCTCCACAAGACCATTAGGTGGCCCCTGTACAGTCAGTTTTTTGGTAGGATTTCCTGGATGTAAGAGGCCAGGCTATAGAGTCTGACAGCCTGGCATCACATTTAAGTCCTGCCAATTACCAACTGTGTGACCTTGGTCATATTACACTCCTCACCTGTAAACCTATTTCATAGATCGACTATGAACATTTGATGAATTGGTGCTAGAGTGCTATCTAGGTACTTGATAAATGAAACAATACGTCACACATGGGGCAGTCCAGGCTTACAAATGTCCTCCAGTTTAGATGGGAAAATTAGAATCCAAATCTAAATCTGTATGATGTCCAAGCCCAGTCTTTTAACCGTGATTCAGTGCCAGGTCTGATCAGGCCCACTTCTTTTACCTTCATACTTCTCAGAAGGGCTAGTTTTTGCCAAAGCTCCTGGCCCATACTGACCTTGTCTTTACTTACCAGCGGGGAGCTGGCTCTCCTGGGCTGCAGGCTGGCTGTCTTCGGCCACGGAGGGGTCATTATGTGTTCATTCTCAAGGGGCTCTCTCTACTGAAGTAATTATGAGTACTTTTTTTTTTCTAATTCAAACATCCTTTTCCATTTCCTAATTGAAAAGGCAAATTGGGTACTGATTTAAAACATATGGAAGCCTATGGAAGAGGAAAGTGAGAAAACTCTCACTTGCTGCCATGTGGCTTTCTGTGGCTGCCTCATCGCCCAAGCTTTGACTCACTGGGGCCAGAGCTGAGCCTCCTCACAGGCTCCACGATGACACACCTGGTAGCCCCTGCCAATGTCCTTATAAGGCAGCTGCTAGGCCTGGTGCTGCCAGTTGCCCTGGCCTGCGTTTCAGTACTGATGAAGCAATGTCCCTAGCCTGGGAAGGGCGGGGAACAACTCGCACTTAATTCTCTACAGCATCTGTCAGGAGGCCCTGCTTCCTTTTCTGTTGGATTGAAAATGAAAAATGTAACTTGGGGAGAATAGTAGGAATGAGGCCATTTATTTCCATGTTAGGTATCATAAACATTTATCAGGCAGCTGCTATATGCCAGGTAAACAGCTCCAGGTCTGTATTTGCAAGGAAGGGAGCAGATCTAGTCCTAGTGCCTGGATCCAACACAATAGTTTCTTTGTGTGTCTGGAAAGGGATGTCTCAAGTTCCCTTCAGGTCCCAGGACTTGGGAACACAAAGTAGAATAGGGGAGTATTTGTGATTAATGCATGTGGGGCAGAGTGATTTACATACATTACCTCATTTAACCCTCAGGGACTAAACACTGACTGGGGTTAAAGTGAGAGTCCCCTGAAATGTCTACCCCACTTTATCTTACTTTTTCCTCACATCTCGAAGCCAGCCAGGTTGTGGGCTTTTGGATTATTTACATTTTAACCTCAAGGGTTAGTTCCTGTTTCAAATGTGATACAGTTCTGCTCACTCACAAAGGTTTCTTTCCAATTCAGACTCCGAAATGAATTATTCTGGCCAATGGAAATCACTTGACTCTCAGGGCTGCCTATACTACCCGTAGCTGGCACTAAAACAGCTTTCACCTTACTACTCTCTAGGCTCCCAGATCATGCTCCACTGCCTCCTCTAGTAGCGCTCAGGACTCAGTAGCTCTCCTGGGTAAAGGACCAACGTTAGCTCGGTGTTTGAGGTTTCCTTTGGAGAATGGGTGCTGCAGAGAACTCCATGCCCCAGACTTGCTCCCCTGTGGTGGGTTCTCTCCTATCTCTGCTTCCACAGCCCCCAGCACAATGTCTCTGTCTTGAACAGTCAGAGGAAAATCACATGAGAACTAGAAACATACCTAAGTGGCTTCTCTGGCTTTCAAATGCAGCCTCCCTCTCAAGTTCCTCCAGCCTCATTTTCCTTCTCCTTACTCTCTTCACTCTGGCCACATTGGTGTCTCTGTTGCTCCTTACACACACACAAAGTAGGATTAAAACACAGATACCAAACTGGGGGTTTGGCTCAGTGGTTCCTCTGCCTGCCTTGCAAGCACAAGGTCCCAAGTTTGATCCCCGGTACCAAAACAAAAACCACGGATACTAAGTTAAATTTGAATTTCAGAAAAATAATACAATTTTTTTTTAGTATCAAATTAGTTGTCTTTTTAATGCCCATGACTTCCAGGATTTATGTTGAAATGTAATCTCCAATGCAGTCATATTTTGAGGTAAGTTCTGTAGGAGCTGATGAAGGACGAGTGTGAATTACTCCTGGGTGGGGTTAGGGATGCTAGAGAAGGGCTTCAGTGAACCCTCTTCTGATCTTCCTTGCCAGGCCACGGTGCTCCCTCTGGACGTTGCAGCCAGGTGCCATCTTGGAAGCAGAAAGTTTGGGTTCTCACCAGATGCTGAGACTTCAGACCCTCCTCTGGACTTCTAGCCTTCAGCACTGTAAGAAATAAAGTTCTATTTCTTCTTTGTAAAGTTCTATTTCTTATAAATCATTCAATCTGTGGTATTTTGTTATAGCCGAACAATAGACTAAGCCAAGTATGTCTCAAATTTTGTATGGAACATATACTAAAATATTACTCATTGTTTTTTTTCAGCTTTAATTGAGTTTATTGGTACATTTTAGGGATACAGTACAGTTACATTCATTGTTGGGATCTTGTACCTACTCATTGTTTATCTGAAAACCACATTGAATTACGTATCTAAGGTTTTTTCTCCTCTTTCTCCCTCTCTTTCCCTTCATCCTCCCCTTCCTCCTCCTTTTTGCTAAATCTGGCTATACTATCTGCCCGGCTTGTTTCTATCACTGGGATTTTCTTCCCCTGACAGTGACATGACTGTCTTCACTTGACCTCGGTCTCTGCCCAGATGCCTTTGTTCAAGTAGATGCCCCTCTGAAGCCACAGCCCAAGTGCAGCTGCATCCCTCCCCCTGCCTCTTGTCTTGTTTCCTTCACAGCCTTATCCTGCTTGATGTTACCTTGTATGTTTGCTTTCTTATTTATCCCACTAGCATGAGCTCTCTGGGAAGTCAGGGACTCAGGTCTGTTTTGTTCACTGCCTTTCTCCTAGTGTTTAACAGAGCCTGGCAAGAAGTGGTCACCCAGAAACCATTTCTTGAGTGAGTGGCTTGTTATGCATGATTGAGTGAGGAAAATTTTGAGTCCTCAGGTCAGCCCAAGAGAGAGAAGTCAGGAGGAGGCTCTGAGAGTGTTGGGGAAGAGCGGGAAGGAGGGAGGGAGAAGTAAGAGAGGGAGAGAGGGAGAGAGGGTTAGAAAGAGGAAGAAGGGGAGGGCGAGGGAGAAGGAGGGACAGAGAGAGAATTATGAGAAGAGGCAGAATATATCCCAGGGTCTGTGATTCAGAATCGCTTCAGGAGAACACAGAGCCTGCGAGATTGCATTGCCAAGGAGGGCCACACACTGTAGTTTCAGAGCATGGGCTTTCACCACACCAGCCCACAAGTTGAGTCTGGACTCTTGTCACTCATTTCTAGTCAGGCTTCCAGCAATTAACTAACCTCTCTAGGCCCCAGTTTTCCTACCTGTTTAGTGGAGGGGTATAAATGCAAAACCTTGTGGGAGGCACTTAACACAGCACCTGAAACCTTGCAGGTGCATAACAGAAAGCAGCTGTGCACGTGACACCCATGAAATCCAGACTCAGGAAATTCATTGCCTCTTTGAGTTTTGCTGATCTTCAACGGATGGTCATTTTTCAAAAATGAAACACTTTTGTTGTTTCTGCATTTAAAGCACTGTAGGAGAGCTGGGAGGGGCCATGATAAGGATTATTGTACGGCAGGCCAAGTGTGCTGTGGGCATGGGAAGGCCAGTGAGGCTGAGTGACTCCTTCCTGCAAGCCAGCCTCATCGTAGGAGGATCCAAATTTAGCCACAACACAGGGATTAGTTGCTTCCCTTGGGACCTTTGAGATTTCTAGGAAATAATTGAAATGGTGAGTGTTAAGCCCAGGGATGTTAAGGAGCCATGTCACTAAGCACACAAGACAGAGTACAACTGTTAATGCAGAAGCTGGTCTGGTTTTGACAAAGATTGGCTCTGTAACTCTGTGCCTTACTTAACCATTGAACCTATTCTTCTGGTGGGAAAAAGGGTGATAATTCCTGCTGTCTTTCTTATAGGTTTGGAGGACCATAAAATGACATAGGGTATGACACAGGGCTTTGGCAATTGTCAACTACTATATAAAGCCCAGGATCATCCTGATGTCATCAGCATTGTCCGCAGGGTGGGGGGCTTGGTTGGCTGACTGGAGATGGACAGCTCCATGGACATCTGGTCACCCACGCCCTTAGCCTCATAACACACACCCTCTTCCTGGCGCCAGGGTAAAATACCAATCAGTGATGTGTCTCTATGGGGTTAAAATGACACAAGGCAATCATACCCTGGACCCCTGCCATGCATCCAGGCCCATGAATGTCTGCCAGATGTGGGCTTCCAAGCCTGCAGCCAATGCAAAGGCAGGAAATCAGAACCAGCTCTGAGTAAACATCTCTCTTCCACAAATCCAGAACTCAGCACCTGGCTGTATTAGTAATGTGTTAGTTCACTTCTCTAGGCTGGACACCACGCATGAAATGTCCCATGGTCCCCAGGACCAGGGAGAAAGACAGGGCCTGGGAAGCCCTCTCCCACCCCAGCTTTAGCATTTCTGGTCCATTCTCTAGTTGAGTGCTGTTCAGCAGCCTCATGATGCAGGCAGAGGCAGTCAGACAGGGACAGGATGTACCAGGTCCATGACCTTGGCCTGTGGTCTTGGCCGAGCTTGTAAAGCCACATCACCCCTGAGAATTAATCTGTCCTTCTCCCATTTGGATACTCACTGGACAGCATCACTGCACTCAGCCCGCAGCAGGCAAGCCTCCTGCCCCGGGCAGATAGTATCAGACAGATAGTAACCAAAGATTATGAGGACTAGGTGCTAGAAATGCATTGGTGAGCAGGATATGTTTTGGATTTCTCCTCCTCCATGGAACTTACTCTGGGGATAGAAAACAATACAGAGCTAGATTCTGAGGCATGTTAACATGTGAGAATGATGGGGAAACTGCAGGGTAAGTGAATAGAGGGAAGACAGAGCCCTGGGTTCCACCGTAACCGGTTTGGGGGTGCAGGCCTCAGTGGAAAGCGGTGATTGAGTAAAGGACTGGGGTAAGCACATTCTAGGCAGAGAGAGCAGCCCAAGCAGAGTCAGGGCAGGAGAAGCTGAGGAAATGGGCAGGCCAGGCCAAGTGTGCAAGGACACCCTGCAGGGTGACAGCAGGAGAACGATGGCTGAAAATTGGTCAGTGGCAAGGAACTTTGGGGTCTTTGAAGACTACATAATTTGGCAATATCTTCTTTAAGAAAAAGAATATGAAATTAGGCCCAGGATGTTGGAAATGTAAGTGTGGGCTCCTGAGGCTGAAACTGTCTAGTTAGAGATGTTTAAACAAGTCTGGGAAAAATACAGAGATTTCGATAAATTTATTTAAATGGGATTTTCTTTGTAATACAAAATCCCTTATGCTCTGGTATAACTAAATCAACTCAGAAACATTTACAGAGCAGTAGAAAGTTTTATTTTAGGTTCCGTAGGGCACTCAAGAACCTTGATTCAAAAGTCCCACTCTTGCCGGGGATCTGGCTCGAGGGTTCTGCCACCTGCCTTGCAATCGCAAGGTCCCAAGTTTGATCCCAGTACCCAAAACAAAAACAAACAAACAAGCAACCAAAAAAACCACACAAAAGTCCCACTCTTTAAGAAATGAGTCTAGGTATGAAATTAATGTGGGAAGAGTAGATGATAGTGGTGTGGAAAGATGCTTCTGAGGTTCCCCTGGGCTTTCACCTCTGTACCCAATATATCAACCACCTCCTGCTAGGCTTGTGACATCACATCTGTATCTCTGTTCTGATTTCTGCTCACTTTTCAGTAGGCTCACTCTCTCAGTTCCCTGTCTACATAGTGGCCAGGGAGACCTGCCTCAGAAGCACAGCAGTTACTTACACCTATGTAGAAATCTACAGTGACACCATCATACTCATCAGAGGTTCCAAACATTTGAAAATATAACTCATCTTTCAAATAACGATTATATTTAACACCAATAGAAGCAATAAATGAAATGTTGTCTTATGTTGGGTGATGTATATCTTCTGAGCACACATTTGTAACACTTGTAACCACTGTGAGTAATGTAGCTATTTTGACAGCACAAATATTTGGCATTCATGGTCAGGGGTGCAGCTGAGGTTCTTATTAGCTTTGGAATATGATATATGCCTGCATTTGCTTCTATTCCCCATGCTGAGAAAATTTGATTCACAGTGCTAAGTTGTAAGGGGAGGTGTTCTAAAGCACCAGAGCTGTTCTAAACCCAGACTCATCTGTGGCCTGTTGAGTCCACAGGATACACAGCAGGAGATGAGCTATGGGTAAGTGAGCAAAGCTTAATCTCTATTTATAGCTGCTTCCCATCACTTGCATTACTGCTGGAGCTCCACCTCCTATTGGATCAGTGGCTGCATTAGATTCTCACAGAAACATGAACCCTACTGTGAGATGCACATGCAAAAGACCTAGGCATGTTCCTTATGAGAATATAGTGCCTTATGATCTGAGGTGGAGCTGAGGTGGTGATACTAGCACTGGAGAGTGGCTGCAAATACAGATTAACATTGGCAGAGAAGTTTCACTGCACAGAGACCATAATAAATTGATTGCTTGTAGACTCAAATTTATTTAAATGGGATTTTCATTTAACTCTATCAGTGAGTGGCAAGTGATAATTAAGCTGCACCTGCACAAAGCAGGCTTTGTAGTGACAAGTGAGTTGCTCTACTTCCATTGTACAGATGGATATAGTACCACTTCTGTCCATACTTCTTTCCTGCACTATTCATTTAGTCACAGTTTTGATAAGCTCACAAGCTTATCCTAGTCAAAAGGAGTAAAAAACAAATGTCACTGGAAAGTGCATTTGAACAGGGGGAAGGACCAAAAAATAAACTATCAACAACAGCACAAAAGCTGCATTTTAAAGACAATTCCAAGGATCCTACTTAAATTACAGATTCATTGCAATAAATGATTCAGATTTGTCAAGCCCACTTTGTACAATAAATGACAACCTGCTAACCATTGAAGCCATGAAATCTTCAAACTGCCGCACAGCATGTACACCAAGCACCCTGTGTTACAAGACAAGCCTTTGGAATTGATCAAAAGAAAAAATGTGAATACAAGGAACAGAAGCAATTTTTTTTCTTTTTTATTGGGGGGGTACCATTGAACTTGGGTCTTTGCACTTGCAAGGCAGGCCACCAAACCGCTGAGCTAAATCCTCAGCCTTTTTTTGTTTTTTTTGAGACAGGGTCTCACTATGTAGTTGAGACTGACCTGGAACTCACTATGTAGCCCAGGCTGGTCTCAAACTCACAGTGATCCTCCTGCCTCATTCTCCCTAGTGCTGGGATTATAGGCATGCACCATCACACCCGGCCTCAGAAGCAATTATTGAAAGCCACCCCTTCATTAAATATGAGAATATGATTCTTAGTAGCTAACTGCATGGCTAAAGCTAAGGAACTGTTTGCTATTGGTGAAGAGTTGATCCTGCCTGCTGCTCAGGACATTTGTCATGAACTTTTAAGAGGCTGCAGTTCAATAGGTGACATGCATTTCTCTTTTGGTTAGCACCATAACTAGATTAAGTGATGAAAAAGAGGATATTTAGGCATAAATATTAGACAGGATCAATGTGTCACTGTGGCACAGAGTCCAGGTGAACAAGTATACTGATGTTAACAACAAAGTAACAATACTTATTTTTGTGCAATATAATTTTCAGGAGGACATGCATAAAGATAGGTTTGTGAACTTTTGTTGCCAACCAACACCACAGTTGCAGAATTATTCAAATCTTTGGATGGTTACATATCAGGACAAATGAACTGATCATTTTTCATTGGTATAGGTGTGGATAGAGCAGCTTGCATGACTGGATCTTTCTACTTTCACTACTCAGGTCAAGAGGTCACTTCTGCACGTGAGTCTATGCACTGAGTCATCCATAACAAAATGCTGACTAGCCAAAAAATGTCACTTGAACTTAACATTTTTCAGGATGCTATTAAATTATCAACCACATTAAAGTACATTCCCTTAATTCATGTCTGTTTGTGTGTTTTGGTGAGGGAATGGACACAGCACACATATCTCCTCTTATTCACAGAAATGAGATGCCTTTCTAAAAGATCACTGATCAGAGCTTTTGAGTTACAAAAGCTTCTCCAGAGATTTCTTTTAGAAAACCAGTCACCACTGGTAATGCATTTCAGAATGGGTTGCAGAACTTGCTTACTTGTGACATAGACTTCCTGCTCCGTGAACTTAATCTGTCATTTCAGAGGAAAGTAACAACTGTGTTCAAGTCAATAGATAAAGTGGCTGCAGTCAAAACTAAACTGAAGTATAGGGGCAATGAGTGACTGCTGGGATTTTTGACATATTTCAAACATTAGTAGAAATTTTTAAAGAGCCTCAGCCAGGGCATTCTTTCTTCCAGCTGGTGCATTCTCATCCATCTCAGCTTTCAAAAGAGTTTGAGCATGACTCCCCAGCTATAAAAGATCCCTGAACTCAGAAGGAATGGATTCAAATCCACTTTTATAAATAAGCCAGGCAAAGGGCTTCTCTCTGTGTTAGAGGAAGACAAACTTTTCAATTGCTAATACAGTGGCTTTAAGAGGGGGAAGGACAAAAGAATCAAGATGTATTATGTACATGTAACAGCTCACCAAGAAGAATGTAAGCATTAAATACTGTAAACATGTACTAATTAAAAAAAATAAAACCTGCGCCAGGGATTTAGCTTAGTGGTTCTGCTGCCTGCCTTGCAAGTGCAAGGACCTGAGTTTGATCCCTGGTACCAATAAATAAATAATTGAAATAAAAACTGAAAAAAAAATGAGTATGTTTGAGACAACTTCAAATCTCCAAATGTTCTGGATTAAAGTCAAGGCAAAGTATTCTGAGATTCCCCAAATAGCCTGCTTTCATTTCTAAAATCCTATCTCTGTGAAGCAGGGATTTTTGCAGTGACAGCAACCAAAATGAGGTTTATGGAGTAGACTGGACATAAGCAACACACTTTGAGTGTTATTGTCTCTAGATGGGACCATCTGTTTGAAGCAAAAGAAGATCAGAGCTCCCACTGATTCTGCTTTATTGTGAGTTGCATACTTAGTAGAAATAAAGCACACAGTAAGTGCAATGCACTGAATCATCTCAACATCATCCTCCCAATCCCCACTATCTGTGGAAAAACTGTCTTCACAAAACCACTTCTGGTGCCCAGAAGGTTGAGAATTACTGTTCCACAGCACAGTAGGGTAACTGTGGCAGAAACAATTTATTATATATTTCAAAACAGTTAGTAGAGAATGGAATATTCCCAACACAAATGTATGATTATGTTTAAGGTGATGTATCTGCCAGTTTCTCTGGTCTGGTTGTTACATGTTGTATACATATATTGAAATGTCACAATGCACACACATATATATTGGGCATATATATAGGGAGATATATGTGTGTATATGTATATATATATATATATATATATATATGCAGTTATTGTGGGTCAATTAAAATTTAAAACTGCGATAGATTTGTATTTTTCATTTTTAAAATAAAAGCTGAAATTTCAGGAGCTGGTAAATTGAACAGCTCTAAGACTTTGAACGTGGAGTAGGAGAAAATTTTCATTCTTCTACTGAATCACTGACAACATCTAAGTGCGTTATGTTAGATGTAAATGTCAAATCAAAAGTAGCTCAAATTTAGGATGGGTACTCATTTAGTATTATCATGACACACAACAAAGTACTACGCAGTGGAGAAGAATATGACCATACAAATTGATTGAGATCACCTCTACAGAGCTACTATCTTTTAAATCAGTGAGTCCTTTATTAAATACTCAAAGATATGAACGAAGTAGCTGAAAAAATGAATTCTGACCACATCAAAGAATATGTGTCTGGCAACATGCTAAAACTTCATACGAATCATGCGGATGTACAATTATTGTTGATGTTTTATTAGTGTCTCTGCGTGTGTGTGTGTGTGTGTGTGTGTGTGTCTTAGTTTGAGTTATTTGAGAAACATATTTAGACATAAGTCCATCTGAGAGGTGTCCTAGGAAACACTTGTAGATGAGAACAAATGACTGGGAAGGGAGATGACAGCCAAGGAAGGAAAGATGATCAAGTAAATGACCACTGTGGGCAACCAGAGCTAATCCTGCTGGGCAACTTTAGGAGCCAGCAGAACAGTGGCTCAGTTATTTCTCCAAAGGAGAAATGAAGCTGGAGTTTTTCTTGTTTTGTTTTGTTTTGTTTTACAGCTTTGAGTTTATTGGTACATTTTAGGGATATAGTACAGTTACATTCATTGTTGGGATCTTGTACCTCTACATGACAAGTCTTGATTCTCATTTTTTCCCCTTACCCCTGCCCTCCCTTCACCCCCCTCCTCCCCTCCCCATCTACAAACACTTTATTTTCATCTTTTCATTCTCTCACATGTTTTTCTTTTCCCTTTTTACTCTTCCCCTACCCATCCCACCTTCCCTACACCTTTAGCTCCTTTCTTCCCATTTCTAGATGCCAGTAATCTTATTAGAATCTTATGCACTGTTGCAGATTATTCACACCAGGGAAACTATTCGGTATTTACACATGTGTGACTTATTTATTTCACTTAGGAGTATATCTTCAATATGTATCCATTTTCCTATGAATGAATCTATTTTCTCATTCTTTATGGCTGAGTAATATTCCATTTTATAGAAAAACCACATCTTCTTTATCCAGTTTCCAACGGATGGGCAAATGGGCTGTTTCCAAGATTTAGCTATTA
>NW_022900945.1:27864033-27891214 GCF_012274545.1 Fukomys damarensis | reverse complement strand
ATCTGTTGTGATTTTGTCTTTTTCATTCCTGATTGCATGGATCTGAGCCTTTTCTTTCCTTTTTTTGATAAGATTAGCTAAGGGTTTGTCAATTTTATTTATTCTTTCAGAAAACCAGCTCTTTGTTTCATTTGTTTTTTGTATCATTTTCTTAGTTTCAATTGCATTGATTTCTGCTCGGATCTTTATAATTTCCTCTCTTGTTCGAGCTTTGGGTTTTTCTTGCTCCTGTTTTTCTAGAAGTCTAAGTTTCATCTTTAATTTGTTTATTTGAGCCTGCTCTGTTTTCCTAGTATGGGAATTCAATGTTATGAATTTTCCACGTAGAGCTGCTTTCATTGTGTCCCATAGATTCCTGTATGGCATTCTCATTTATTTGTGAAAACTGTCTAATTTCTTCTTTAATTTCCTCTGTAATCCATTGATTGTTTAGGAGAGTGTTGTTCAGTTTCCATGTGCTTGTGAAATTTTTATAATTTCTTGTGCTATTGATCTCCAGTTTGATTGCACTATGATCTGATAATATACAGGGGATGACTTCAATTTTTTTGCATTTATTTAGACCTGTTCTGTGAGCCAGTATGTGGTCTATCTTGGAGAATGATCCATGTGCAGCTGAAAAGAATGTATATTCTGATTATTGGGGGTGGAATACTCTATAAACATCTATTAAGTCCATGTGTTCCAAAGCTTGGTTCAGTTCTATTATTTCATTGTTGATTTTCTGCCTAGATGATCTGTCAATTTGTGATAGTGAGGTATTTAAATCCCCCACTACAATTTTATTAGTGCTTATTTGGTTTTTCATGTTACTTAATATTTGTTTTATATAGTTGGGGGCATTTATATTTGGTGCATATATGTTTATGATTGTCAGCTCTTCCTCTTGAATTGTTCCCTTTACAAGGATGTAGTGTCCTTCTTTGTCTCTCTTAATGAGTTTTGGTTTGAAATTTACTTTATCTGAGAATAAGATTGCTACCCCTGCTTTTTTCTGGACTCCTGACGCATGGAGAATTGTTTTCCATCCTTTCACTTTCAGTCTATGGACTTCCTTTTGCACTAGGTGTGTTTCTTGTATACAACATATTGTTGGATTTTGCTTCTTAATCCATTCTGCCAATCTGTTTCTCTTGATTGGTGAATTGAGGCCATTAACATTGATGGTTACAACTGATATATTTTGACTTATTCTTGTCATGTTTTTGTCCATTTGTTGACTCTTTTTACTTTTTCTCCCATCTCCTTTTAGTTTCTTGCCTTGCCTATTTGATTTGGTCTGTTGGGCCTCATGTTATTGTGAACTTCGTTGTCCTTTTCTAGGATATTGTTTAGAATTCCTTGCAGTGCTGATTTGGTGTTCATGAAATTTCTCAGGTGCTCTTTGTCATGGAAGTATCTTATTTCCCCATCTATTTTGAAAGAGAGTTTTGCAGTACACATCAGTCTAGGTTGGAGGTTCTTTTCTTTTATGCCTTGGAATACCTCACTCCACGCTCTCCTTGACCTAAGGGTTTGTGTTGAAAAGTCTGCTGTGATTCTAATGGGCTTTCCTTTGCATGTGATTTGTTTCTTTTGTCTTACTGCATGTAGTATTTTGCTTTTCTGTTGGATTTCTGGAATCTTGATTATTATGTCTAGGTGTAGATTTTTTTTATCGTGGCTAGTTGGGATTCTATATGCCTCACTTATCTGTATGTCTAATTCTTCCCTTCTGTTTGGGAAGTTTTCTGTCATTAATTCTGTGAAGAGCTTTTTTATGTCATTTGCGTTTTCTCCTGTTTTTTCATGAATTCCTATCAGTCTTATGTTATTTTTCTTTGTATGGTCTAGAAATTGTTGGATTGATTTCTCGTGATCCCTTGCTGTTTTTAGGAGACCTCTTTTTTCAAGGTCACTGTGATCCTATCTTCTATATCTGAAATTCTATCTTCGCAATCTTTTTTTCTGTTGCATACACTTTCAATAGAGTTTTAATCTCCTGGATATCTGTTTGAATCTGTTTTATGGATTCCATTTCTTTCTTATGCTGAGTCTTCATGGCTTCTATCATGGTCTTGAGCTCATGTATTTTTTTGTCAGTTTCTGCTCTAGAGTCTCGTGAAGCTGGAGTTTTATAAGAAACTATATCATTTAAGATCCGTGCCGTGGGGTGTGGGCAACCAGCCAAATGGCCAGACCCAATACACTTTGGAGGCTAGAGAAATCTCCCATTAAAGAAGTGTAAGGACTGGCATGCATTTTAATATTAATAAGCAGGTAGTGTGAGTAGGGAAATAATAACATATTCTGCAGTATATTTCTAAGAACACTTTGAATAAAATTTGAACCAGCTATTTGTAGCAACACTAACCCAGCCCACAAGCCAGGATTCCAGAGAACCCAGTATGAAGGCCATTGTCATACATTTGCATGGCAAAGGAAGCCTTCAGCATCTGACTTCTGTAAACAACTTTTAGCACATTTCCTAACTTGGTTTTAGTTAAGTTTCCAGTCCAGTAATGCAAATGAATGTCATGCTTGTGGGCTCTAAGTCCTCCTAGATGCTCATGCTTCATCATGTACTGCTTCTGGTCATGATAGTCTCTTGCCCTGGGGCGATTTTTCTTTCCCTCTTACCTCCCCAATGCTTCCAGATTCAGGAAAGAATAAAACCTACCTTGGAGCTTGTGGAAGACTCAGTGAGATGATGTATTTATTGCTCAGTGGTGGTCATCTCCATGTTGCCTGGCTATCTTGTCACCTGCCTAATCACTTAGAAGGCCTGCCTCAACATCTCTGGCCTGGGTTCATCTACTGGAATGATCTTCTGTCCTGTACACATGCCCTCTGATGGTGTTAGCAGCTTCTTTTAGGGGCAGGAAGCAGACTGCTAATCTCTGACACCCCTTGCTGGCACAGTGCTAGGGCAAAGTAAGTGCTTCTGAGTAGAACTGAACTAAGTGCACTGCGGGAGATCAGATGAGAACAAATGAGGCTTAATTAGATTCCTCCATGAGCACTGAGGAGAAAGAGGGTATGCAAGTTTGGTAACATCCTGCAGGGCTAAGTAAAAACAGCTGAGGTTAAGGTGTTTACTCTGAAAAGTACAGAGGGAGACAGAGGAATCCTGTGGAACTCTAATTGTTTGAGGCGGAGTCTGAATTAATAAAGCCAAGGTGCACCAACCATTTGGAGCTCTATGTTGAAGGGAGACATGAGCCCCCTGGTCCTCCAGATTCTAACCTGTTTCTGTGTCTCTTTATTTTTCATCCTTATCACCCCTTGGTCAGGTTTGAGCTCATAGGCTGTCCCTACAGTGCACTGCACAGTAGCCAGTCTTCAATGTTTGTAGGAATCCTGAGGAAGAGAAATTATTGCAAACAGGGCATCCCAGCCAGGCTTTTTAAGGTGAACCTTGTATAATACATACACATATAATGATTGCTTTTTCCTTCTTACTTGAGTGACTGTGACTTAGTTTTGGTCCAAGAGTGTTTTGCTCCTCTCTCTCTCTCATAGTAAGTCAGCTCACTATTATCTTCAGTGTCTCTCCCATGTGTTGGGTATTATTCTTGGGGGCAGGACTCAGTGAAGCACATGACAGAAGACCCATCTCAGAGCTTATGCCCTGGAAGGTATAGAATATACTATTATTCCCCTGGGCCAGCCTCTGCTGCCTACAGGATCTGAAAGATCTGGAAAACATGTGGCTCATCAGGGCCTGACTGATTGAAATGTTAAGCAGTTTAGATAAAGACATCAGAGCAAAGATCCCAGTCAAAGGGGATCAAGGACAGCTCTAATTTTAAAAGCTTGTACACAGCAAAAGAAACAATCAACAGAGTGAAGAGACTAGCCTCAGAATGGGAAAAAATTGCCAGCTACTCCTCAGATAGAGCTCTAATATCTAGAATATATAAAAAGAACTAAAAAAATTAGAGCCCAGAGGCCACAATAAAAAAATGGAAAACTGAAATGAAGAGACATTTCTCAGAAGTACAAATGGCCAATAAGCACATGAAAAAATGTTCAACATCTTCGGTAACTAGAGAAATGCAAGTCAAAACAATTCTAAGAATCTCTCTTACTCCCGTAAGGATAGCAATCATCAAGGATTCAAGACGAAACAATCACAAGACTGTGGGGAAGAACACTTCTACACCGTCATCAGGAATGAAAACCAGTACAGTTATTGTGTCAGTATGGAGGCCCCTCAAAAAAAACTAAAATTAAAAATTCCATGTGACTCAACTATTCCTCTCTTAGATATCTTCTCAAAAGTGTTCGAGTCATCGTATTAGAGTGATACATACATATTCATGTTTATAGCACTACATTTCACAAGCTAAATTATGAAAGTGTATGCCCATCAGCAGATGAATGGAAAAAAGAACATGTTCTATATATTTATTTTTTTTTATATATATATAAATATAAATTTCTCAGCCATAAAGTGGATAAATTTGAATCATTTGTAGGAAAATGGATGGCTCTTGAGATCATAATGCTAAGTGAAATAAATCAGGCACAGAAGATTAAGTATCACATGGTTTTTCTTATATGAACAAGTCCAAATATAAATCACTTAAAGAGCAAATAAAGGAGAGTTGGTAAGAAATACAGAAGTAGAGATTTGGGAATTGGAAAAGGGATCAGGGGAAGGGGTCAGAGAAGGGGGAAAATGCAACAAAAATGATCAAAATGAGATATATGTATCTACCAAACATTCAATATAAATGTAATTATTATGTATTGCAAACATACTAATAAAAATAAGCTTTAAAAAGAAAATGTACTGAGCACTTTACTGTGGTCAGACTATGGAGGTCACAGAGAAACATCAGCCCTCTCCTACTTGTAAAAACCTGCTGTCTAGAGAGGGAAAGTAGTCAAGTCTCAGGTATCATGGGGAGACTATCAGCTCTAATGACCATTCCAGTAATAATTTTAAAATCCTTTTAATTTTGTAAGAATTATAAACTCAATGGAAATTGCACAAATATAGTATAACAAGGGCCTGGGTACTCTTCACCAAATTTTCTGTGATGCTAACATTTGCATAATTATAGAACAATATGACCACCAGGAAGTTGATGTTAGTAGAATGCACAGCCCTTATTCAGGTTTCATTCATTTTTCACAAGATTCTTTCCAATCTTGTCACATGTAAATTCATATAACAATCACCACAATCAAGACATAGAACTGTTCCATCACTTCAAAAACACCCCTGGTGGTATAGCTTTGTAGTCACACACACACCCCCACCTTACCCCCAATCCCTAACCCAAGTATCATTGAGTTTTGAGAGATTGTTATATATTCTGGATACATATGTGATTTGCAAGTATTTTCTACTAGTCTTTGGCATGTTTTCTCATCTTTTATGGGGTCTTTCACAGAGAAAGCCATTTTAATTTCGATGCAGTACAACTTGCCACATTTTTTTTATGGCTTGTGCTTTTAGCATCATATTTAAGAGCTTTTCACCTTGCCCTAGGCTCTAAAGATTTTCTTCTAAAACTTTTATAGTTTTATATTTTATATTTAAATTTGTGATGTATTTTGGATAAATTTTATATAACATGTGAATTATAGATCAAAATTATTTTGTTCTAGACAATTCTCCCTCAGCTGATTTTCTTTTGTCAAAATCAACTAGCTGTATGTTTGTGGTTCTATTTCTGTCTTCTTTCTTCTGTTCCATTAGTCTACCCATCCACCGTACACATTGTCTTGATTACTGTAGCTATACAACAAATCTTAATTGGATGGAGTGATTCCAACTACTCTTTATTTTTTAAAATTCTTTGAGCTACTATAATTAATACAATTAATATTAATCTTTTCTAAGTCTACAAAAATAATCTTACTGGGGTGATGATAGTAATTTTGTTGTTGTTGTTGTTGTTTTGAGACAGGGTCTCACTATGTAGTTGAGACTGACCTGGAACTCACTATGTAGCCCAGGCTGGTCTCGAACTCACAGTGATCCTCCTGCCTCAGCCTCCTGAGTGCTGGGATTACAGGTGTGTGCCACCATGCCCAGATGGGTTCTGATAGTAATTATGTTAAACTGGTGGAACAATTTCAGGAGAATTGACATCATCGCTATGTTGAATATTTTAATCCATGAACAAAGTATACTTTTCTATTTGTTTACAACTTCTTTAATTTCCCTTATTATCACATTTTATAGTGTTCAGCAGTCCTGCTTATGTCTTGTTAGAATTATACCTACAAATTTTATTGAGGAAGTGCTGTAAATGACAGTATGTTTTTAGTTTTGGTGTCCATCTGGTCTTTGACAGCATACAGAAATACAATTGGGTTTTGTATGTTGATTTTTTTATTTAGCAAATTTGTTAAATAAACTATGAGTTCTAAAAGAGTTTTGTTTATGTTTTTTATCTTTCAGGTTTCTTCAGCTATTCTCCATATTGCATTATGTCATTGACAAATAAGGAAAATTTTATTTCTTCTTTTTAATTGTGTACTATCGTGATAGCACTATTAACTGTGAGGCTCATCCAGGCCCCTCTAAAAATAAATTGCAAGTCACTCTGTTGCAGTGTTCATTTCAAGACTATTTTCCTCTTTGTTCACTGTGAGCATGGGGAACCCAGAGTTATTCTTACAGTAGATCAAACAACTATTATTAGGGAAAACATCTGGAAAGAATAAGACACATTCCACAGTCAAAGAGAAAGGATTAGGGAAATGTTCTCATCATGTCTCCTCCACAAACAAGAGTCATTGAAGGGTGACTCTGTGGACTGTGTGTTCCCTTAGGTGAGGACCACCCCAGGCTCGGAGGTGACCTTCTCAAATGCACCCAGGGAAATGAGTAACTCTTTCCCCACTATCACTAGGAAGCTAGGAACTGACACCATAAAGAACCAGCCCTCCGCTCCTTTGGTTCTTCGTACTGTTAATGAAAGATTTCCGTCAAGATACATAGGTGCATGCAGAAATACAGAAAGAGTTTATAGTAAAGCAGATATAGGAGGCTTATGCCTTCATGTGAGAAGGTGGGCAGTGCCATGAAGGCATCTGTACCAAGTGCAAGCTTGGATATCTTCTTATGTACAGAAGAGTTACTCCTGGGCTTCAGGAAACTATGCTGATTGTCATTTTATTTTCATAATGCATGTATTTATTGATATTTTTCTTAGTGGTTTCTTTGGAATGTTGATATCTCAAAAATGTCTTCCTTGTTCTTTTCAGATGGTCAATATTGCCAGAGGGTTCTTAGTCATACAAAATTTATGAAAGAAATTTATGAAAGTTGAGTTCTAATCTAAATCAGGTTTCAGCCCAAGGTAGGAGGGTCTTTAAAGAATGTTCCTCTTCCTGGTATTATTGGGCCATCGGCTGTGGCATTCTGGAAAGTTGTGTGCCTCATTTTGGAAATGGATAGTCAGCTATGGGAATGAACGTGTATAATGTGTAACCTTAAAATGTCCTGTTCTGTGGGATTGCCTTGGGTCTGAGATGTAATAAGTGATCATAAATGTATCATACACTGAGATTTTTATTTCTTCCTTTAACTGTAAACTGCCATCACATGCTATTTTTGGGCTTCTCTTAGTCTCTTAGGTCTGCTCTGATCTATCTGCCTAACACCTCCACTGGCCAGTGTTGGACCCTCCTTTCTCAGGCTGGGACAGAGGCTGAGTCTGAGGAAAGGATGGAGGGAGGCTTGAAATTTGGGGACAGTCTCCTTTCATCCTGCATCCGAAGGTGGGTTTTCAGTGGGTGAGTGTGGGATGTCACTGCTTCCTTTACCTCTGAGTTGAGAAAGGAGCTCTTATGGTGTCCAGTAGGCCAAGTACCTAGGTGTGGTTGAAGAAAAGGAAAATAAAACAGTGGTCCCTGCCTTCTTCCCCAATGTTAACAAATTTGTGTGAAAAGGAAAATTTTAACAAAAGCAACACAGAAAGAACATCTCAAACTCAAGTCAGTAGGATATTACAGAAGCAGGACTTTGGTTTTCCCCAACCTTTGGCAAAAGGCATCTGGGACCACCTAAACAGTTATATTGTGCCCAGACTCAGGTACATACCAAGAGATCATGGGACACTCGTCTTAGGAACATTTCATTCTGCCCATACATTCCTTATCTTGTACCAGTCTCTTAGCCACATTTCTTTTTCAATATGTAGTAGCCCATGTAAGCCTCCACTTTTCCTTCCTACTTCAGAACACTAATTCAAACTCATCTGCCACTGGCCTGGGCACACTTGTAGTTGTGTAACCGTCCACAAGGCATAGTCACAGTTGGGAAAGGACCCCCACTGCTGAGCAGCTCCTATTGCCATGTCGCCAGGCAAGGTCCCCAAGCTGCAGGTGGAGAACCTGCAGGGCTACTGGCCATTCGGCAATACAGTAATGAGAACAGGAGCAGTGTTCTAGCCTCGTTTTCCCATCTATAAAGGCGGCATGAAAAAAAATCACTAGGTTCTCAGCACAAATCCGGATGAAATAGCTCCAAGAGCTCTCACTGTGACAGCTCACCTTGCTCACTAATACAGTGATATATACTAATAGAGCGTCTACTAATAGATATATACTAATATATACTAATAGAGCATCTGAAACCAATGCTTATAGCATAGGAGAAAAAAAAACAGCTCTTAGTCTGAGGAAGATTATACTGAAAGAAGAAAAGATGCAGGATGCATCTTGAAGGAAAACAGATTGGATACGAGATTGGTCACATGGCCAGAAAATATACCGCGCAAGGAGTTCCTATTTAAATCCCCCAAGGGCAGGGCTGCTCAGCATGACAAGCATGAGTATTAGGAAGCAAAGGAGCATTTTCTCATTGTTATTTCTAAAGTTGTTTCTTCTGCCTCTGCTGCTGTCCCACCTGCCAGCTATTGGATCGGGGATCTACGTTGGAAGGTGTCTGATAACCCCCACTAGCACTCTTTGATGAAGAACTGGATCCACTTTCGTTCCCATGGTGGGAATTTCTCTCTGAGCTTGTGACAGCTAACTTGAGCTATCATGATCCTTCACTGTCCTCACCACTTATTTGTTCTATAAATACTGTGTTCCTGAATAGTAAAATGAAAGAATAGACACTAAAATCACAATGAGCTGTAATTATGAACATGAGGTCAATTAATAAGCACAGCAGACTAATATCTAGTGTAAGAATTTGGCAGTAAATTTTCTTGGACTACTAGATATAAATGGTATAAATAATTTCAATATACCAGTTACAATGTGTAGCATTTAAATCTGTGTAACCTTAATTCAGTTAAAATATTTTATATTTCAAAGAATGAATAACATTGATATTAAAATCACTACATTAAGGGGTTTGTCCAAAAGAAATGTTATGGCTGTATAATCACATTATTGTAGAAAGTACATTTAATTTATTTATTTTTAAATTTTTTATTTATTTATTTATTTTTTGAGACAGGGTCTCACTCTGTAGTTGAACCTGACCTGGAACTCACTATGTAGCCCAGGCTGATCTCATACTTACAGCCATCCTCCTGTCTCAGCCTCCCAAGTGCTGGGATTACAGGCATGCACCACCATGCCCGGCTAGGTACAATTAATTTAGATGGCTGCAGATTATCTATAAAGACCAATTATACAAAATTTTCTCTTTTTTTTTTTTCTTTCTGACATCAGGGATCGAACTCAGGATCTTGTGCTTGCAAGGCAGGCACAGTGACAAATTGATCTTAAGTAATAAACATAAACAAAAGTACAATTAGAAATTGCAGTATAAGGTTTTTGTTTATTTTTTATTTTATTTTTTATTTTTGGTACCAAGGATCGAACTCAGGTCCTTGCGCTTATGAAGCAGGCACTGGAATCAAGGAGCCAAATCCTCAGCCCTGCAGTATAAGTTTTTATACTAAGCAGTTCTTGCTTTTGCAGGGTGAGGACTCCAGTTAATTGTCTTGGGTGGTCAGATTTCTATCCAACATACCTATTCTGCATTTTTTACCCTTCATCACTCTGATTGCTGGATTTATTCTTACTGTTTGTGCTCAACTTTGGTGTGCTTTTTAAACAATAGCTTTATTGTGAGCACATCTGTGTCTGCTTTAGAAGACTAGAAATAGAAAAAATAATTCTTACCAAATCAAAAAAGTTATCTGAAACCATTTCTCCAAAATTGCAATTTCAAAGACCCCAAATCATAGGTTTTACTTTTGCAGTTTCTGAACTTGGATCGGTGGACATCTTGGGAGGGCAAGGAGAACTGTGTCTTTGATTCACCAGGGACTTGGATGGGAGTAATAAGGGAAAAAATGCCCTCCGTTTTCTTAGATGCCCTTTAGCTGGCAGGACATACAGACCTGAAGAAAAGGTGATGCACCATCCACTCCCCAGATAATATCAAAGGGAGGCCTGGCTGTGTGGATCTCAGGATTTGCCTGTGGATATAAGCTTATGCTGTGGGAGCAGAGGGATTTGATACAATTAAATTTCTTGTTACTCAGACTACTTGGAATTTTTGTGGTTTTTCTAAAAGTCATGGTTCTACTTTTCTGATAAAGTGCTAGGCAGTTCATGGTTGGAAAATACAGAGATATTTTACTGTATGTGATGCTGAATTGACGTATTTGTTAAAGGTGAATATGTTTAAAGAAGTGAATGATGAAAATGTTATTCTCCCTGATAAAGGCTTGGCTGTGGAGACATTTATTTTATCTAGATTGGCTAGTGTTTTCATTTGATTCTGTAAAGCTAGAATAAGATTACATTTTTAAAAATTGAGACTGTCTTTAAAGTGGTAAATTAGAAGGAATTTTTAAGGCAAAATTTAGTTAATTGGGCTACTGAATTGTTTCTATGATCTATCCCATGCCATATGCACCTTAATAGCTGTTACAGCAGTGAAATAATGATATTATTTTAATAGCTTCAGAAGTAGCTTCACTGATGGTAGGAGCCAAGAGAATTTTTAACTAAAATGCAGATGCTGACTATATGAGAGATTTCAATCCAAATGAAGCAAGCATTTCAGTTCCTTTAGGTACAAGACTCATCCCATGACGTTCTACCTGGAGTCCCACCCAATTTAGTTTTCCATTCACTGGTCTCTGCAGCACACCAAACTGCTCTTGCTGCTCACCCTGTACTGGCTCTTGGATGTTGAGATTCCCCAATGTCTAAGAAAACCTGCATCACCAGATATGAGGCTGAGACATAGGGACCCGAGATGTCTTCTGTCCCATTATTCCTGGATCCTCCTCTATGCTCTAGAAGTCCTGATTCACTTTGTGTCTTCTAACATCTCTTCTCTCGGTTTCTCATGTTCCCTGGGTGTCTCAGGAACCAGCAGGAAATGCCCCATTTACTATGCCTCTTGTGATGCCATTCATGATGCTTCTCAAGTGAGGAGCTGCTGCAGCTGTCCTCTGGACTTCAGATCCCCTGGTCACACACAACGTCAGTCTAGCAGCACCAAACTTTGGATTTCATAACATGGACATGTGGGAGATTTGATTATCTCATATCCTTTGCCTGGGTGTGCCTCTAGTCTACCATAGCTACAGCTGCTTCTATGATAGGATGAAAATTTCATCTCAAATTATAATCTTGTCTTCCGAAAGAGATAACCTTATTCTCTACTTCTACTCCAAACTCTGCACTGCTTTTTTTAAAGCCCTCATTTAATAGGGCTTTGAAGCCATTGACTGGTTACCTCACCAATTCACTCCTTTGGCTCAGTGATCTTAAAATGAACTTTCTCTGAACCCCTGTGCCTTATATTTTATTTGAAAAAGGACACATTTCATTCATCTACTCAATCATTTACTTTTTTATTCATTCAGCAAAGCAATAATTGACCCCCTGCTATGTAACAGATATTATGCTAAACCTGGTAAGTGGTAGAACAACACTCTGCCATTGAGGGCCCCACATTCTGCTGTTAGAGCCAAATAAAGGCACAGTCAGGCTATGCGACAGGCTACAGGTGTTGGATGGAAGTACACATTGGGTGACACAGGAGAAGGTGCCAACTCAATTGATTCGATGGGTCCACAGGAGTTGGCCCTGGAGATTAGAGCAGAGGAGATCTTTTACAGGAGAGGCTAACTATGTGCAAAGGTAGAAAATCACACACGAGCACAGCAGACCATGGAGCTTCATAGGTTTAGTCCAACTGGAATGCAGAGTAGATTGCAGGGTGTGGTGAAGGAAAAACGGAAATTGGAAATACATTATGGTTCTCTGGTGAAACAGATTGAATCTGTTCTTGCAATCATGGAGTAAGTCATGTTTCAAAGTCTGTAGGGTGAATCAACAAGCTGGAGGCCCTGGAGAGCCTGTGGTTTCGTTCCAGTCTGTACCTGTTTTTTTGTTTGTTTGTTTGTTTTTGTTTTTTTGTTTTTTGTTTTTTGAGACAGGGTCTCACTATATAGTTGAGACTGACCTGGAACTCACTATGTAGCCCAGGCTGGTCTTGAACTCACAGTGATCCTTCTGCCTCAGCCTCCTGAGTGCTGGGATTATAGGCATGTGCCACCATGCCCAGCTTTCAGTCTATATCTGAAAGCTGGAGAACCAGGGCAGCCGATGCTATAGCTCACATTTGAAGATTATGAAGTGTGCAACACAGAAAGAACTGATATTTTGGGTTTAGACTGAAAGCAAGAAAAAGCCAGTATCCCAGTTCAAAGGCATTCAAGTGAGGATAACTCTCTCTTACTCTGATTAGGGACAAACTTTTTATATTCTGTTTAGGTCTTCAATTTACTGGATGAGGCCTACCCACATGAAGGAAGGTAATCTGCTTCACTTAGTCTACCAATTTAAATATTAACATTATCCAAAATCATCCTCATAGAGATATGTAGAGTAATGTTTAACCTGGAACCCAGGCCATCGCTGCCCCAGCACCAGCCAACAAGGTGAGATCCGGGGAAAGCAGCTTGGCTTGGACATCTCATCTCCCTCGCCCACCTGGACTCAGCCCATGGGCCCGGGTAGCCACGCCCTTTCTTGCGGGCCCCCCCACTGCTGCTCCAGCCCCAGGAGAGTAGCCACGCGGGCGCAGCTGAGCACACCACCCCACCCGCACCCCTGCTCTCAGATCCCCTGACTGCCAGTCCTTGGACTTATCCTGCAGAAACATGGCTGGTTATAAAGGATGATTTTCTGAGCTCCCAAATTTGAACATCTGTAAAGAAGGGGCAGGGGAAACCTGTAATAGAACTGTCTGGAGTTCAATCCTGCAGGAGGTCGGGAGCTCAAATTGGTCCTGTGGCCTGAGGTCAGTCTGCGTCGCAGGGCTCTGCAATCGACTAGATGAGATAGGGGGATCTGGTTCTGCACATGGCTGCACACAATGTGTATTACAACAGCAGAGATATAGTCTGAAAGAGCCCTTCAAAGTCATTTTTTTGTCGTTTTCTTTCTTTTCCTCATTCCACTGTAAATTCTTTTTTCTGTTCTCTTTTAGCAACTCAGTCTCTTGTTCCACCACATTGGCCCTCATCTCCTTTTCTGTTCCTCCTCCTGCCCTAACTCAGATGTCTTCATCTTTTTTTCTTTTTTATTAATGTTCCTTTTTTCTATCATTGAGCCTCACTCAGGGGTTGGTAGTTTCAAGGGAAAGTGAGCTCCTATAGCTGTTAAGGGGATATATACTTTTCCTTATACTTGCACTCTGTCTATCCCTTTTGAGGTTTACAGTTTCCTAAAGATTGTGGGGTCATTCTGTGTCCTCTGGCTTCACTTGAAACCTTCTCCAGTTCTTTTACTTGTTTACTCTTCTCATCCTAATTAGGTCTAGGCCCCCATCCTAAATAGTAAATATTCCATTTGAGGAGTTTGTCCACTGCAAACATATTTTGGGCTGCTTCTTGATTTTAATTTAATTTGCACGGTTGGGGGGTGATGGATTGATGACTACCACAAGTGGTCAATTACAGGAGGTGATTGATCCTGCTTTGTTGCTGATTGTATCGATTGGAAGGGATAGGGATTGATTGGACGAGTTGTTTACTCTGATATTGTGAAAGTGAGAATGTCTATGAATCATTAGAGAGTCGGTGGCTGAAGTGCAACAATATCAGGAAGATTTAATAACCCAGAGATTAAATCAAGGACAACCCAACAGCAAAAATAAAAATGAGAAAACACTTAACCAAGACACAAAGACAGACTTTCAGTCCACCAGGGGCAAACAGTAGGGCAAAGGAGGATGAAAAGTCTGATAGTAAACCACCAGGACACCCTGAACTCACAGCATAGGAAGTAACAAAACAGATCAATTAGGTTCTAGAAAAATTCAAAACAGAAATAATTTCCCAGATAACCATAGAGATGGTGAGCAAAATGAAAGCTATGATTCGAGACTCTATGAGACTCAAGAACAGAAACTGACAAAAACATAGATGAGCTCAGGACCATAATAGAAGCCACGAAGGCCCAGCATAAGAAAGAAATGGAAATAATGAATGTCCAACATAGGAAAGAAATGGAATCCATAAAACAGATTCAAACAGATATCCAGGAGATTGAAAACTCTATTGAAAGTGTACATAACAGAATAAAAGACTGCAAAGATAAAACCTCAGATATAGAAGATAGGATTGCAGTCAGTAACTGTGAAAAGAGAGGTCTCTTAAAAACAGTAAGGGATCATGAGAAATCGATCCAACAACTCCTAGATGATGAAAAGAAGAATAACGTAAGACTGACAGGAATCCATGACGTAGCAGGAGAAAGTGCAAATGACTTAAAAAAAGCTGTTCACAGAATTAATGACAGAAAACTTCCCAAACAGAGGGGAAGAATTTGACATACAGATAAATGAAGCATATAGGACTCCAACTAGCCATGATAAAAAAAGAAAAATCTACACCTAGAAATATAATAATCAAGATTCCAGAAACCCAACAGAAGAACAAAATACTACAAGTGGTAAGAGAAAAGAAACAAATCACATACAAAGGAAAGCCCATCAGAATCATAGCAGACTTTTCAACACAAACCCCCAGGTCAAGGAGAGCCTGGAGTGAGATATTTCAAGTACTAAAAGAAAACAACCTCCAACCTAGACTGATGTATTCTGCAAAACTCTCCTTCAAAATAGAAAGGGAAATAAGATACTTCCATGACAGAGAACACCTGAGAAACTTCATGAACACCAAACCAGCACTACAAGGAATTCTAAACAAGATCCTAGAAAAAGTAAATGAAGGCAACAACACCACGAGGCCCAATAGAGCAAATCAAATAGACAAGGCAAGAAACTACAAGGAGAGGGCAAAAAATTAAAAAGAGTTAATAAAAAGACAATAACATGACAATAGAAGTCAGTACATATCAGTTATAACCATCAATGTCAATGGCCTCAATTCCCCAATCAAATACATTGGCAGATTGGATTAAGAAGCAAAGTCCAACAATATGTTGTATACAAGAAACACACCTAGTGCAAAAAGAAGCCCATAGGCTGAAAGTGAAAGGGTGGAAAACAATTCTCCACGTGACAGGAGCCCAGAAAAAGGCAGGAGTAGCAATCTTATTTGCAGACAAAGTAAATTTCAAACCAAAGCTGATCAAGAGAGACATAGAAGGCCACTACATTCTTGTAAAGGGAACAATTCAAGAGGAAGAAATGAGAATCATAAACATATATGCACCAAATATAAATGCCTCAACTATATAAACAAATATTAAGTAAAATGAAAAACCAAATAAGCACTAATACAATTATAGTTGGGGATCTAAATACCCCACTATCACAAATAGACAGATCATCTAGACAAAAAATCAACAATGAAATACTAGAGCTGAACCAAGCTTTTGAATGCATGGACCTATTAGACGTCTATAGAGTGTTCCACCCCACAAAATCAGAATATACATTCTTTTCAGCTGCACATGGGTCATTCTCCAAGATAGATCACATACTAGCTCACAAAACAGGTTTGAATAAATGCAAAAAAAATCTAAGTTATTTCCTGTATATTATCAGATCACAGTGCAATAAAGCTGGAGATCAATAGCATAAGAAACCATAGGAACTTCACAAACACATAGAAATTGAACAACACTTTCCTGAACAATCAATGGATCAGAGGGGAAATTAAAGAAGAAATCAGACAGTTTTTACAAATAAACAAAAATGCCAATACAACATACAGGAATCTATGGAACACAATGAAAGCAGTTCTACATGGAAAATTCATAGGACAGAATGCCCACACTAGGAAAATAAAACAAGCTCAAATAAACAACCTAACGATGACTCTTAGACTCCTAGAAAAACAAGAGCAAGAAAAACCCAAAGCTTGAACAATAGAGGAAATTATAAAGATTAGAGCAGAAATCAGTGCAATGGAAACTAAGAAAATTATACAAAAAAATAAATGAATCGAACGGTTGTTTGAAAGAATAAATAAAATTGATGAATCATTAGCAAACCTCATCAAAAAAAAGGAAAGAAAAGGCTCAGATCCATGCAATCAGAAATGAAAAAGGCAGAGTCACAACAGATCCCACAGAAATCCAGGGGATCATTAATACCTACTTTGAGAACCTGTACTCTATTAAAATGAAAAACACAGAAGAAATGGACAGATTTCTAGATACTTATGAATTACCAAAGTTGATCAAAGAAGATAAAAGCATTTTAAACACCCCAATTACAATCAGTGAAATTGAAAATGTAATTAAAACTTACCAACAAAGAAAAGCCCAGGCCCTGATGGATTCACTGCTGAATTTTACAAGACACTTAGAGAAGAACTACTGCCATTACTCTTCAAACTTTTCAATGAAACTGAAAGGGAAGCAATACTTCCAAATTCATTCCTGGAGGCAAGTATCACTTTGATTCCCAAACCAGGGAAAGACGCAACTAAAATAGAGAACTACAGGCCAATCTCCTTAATGAATATAGATGCAAAAATCCTTAATAAAATATTAGCAAACAGAATACAGAGGATCACCAAGAAGATCATCCATCCTGACCAAGTCGGATTTATTCCAGCGATGCAAAGATGGTTCAACATATGTAAATCAATAAATGTAATACACTATATTAACAAAGTCAAGAATAACCTGTAACCCATTCAGGTTTACAGGTAAAATTAACCATTATAGAATCATAAGAATGGAGAGATCATTTTAAGAGTGTAAAGTTCTTGGGCTACCTTTTGATTACTTTCTAAAAAAGGATGAGATTTTCTTACCTGCCAGGTCAAGAGGATGATGAGTTGAGAAAGTGTTCCCTACTTCTATTTAAAATCTTAACATTTTAATGAAATTCCAATAATGGCTATTATTTGCTGAACACCTAATATGTGCTGCCTGTGCAGGAAAGAGCCCACTTAATTCTTTCACTAATCCTATGTCTTAGTGAGTTTACTTTCAGGGGAGGAATATTAGTGCCATTTTTAGGAAACTAAGGCTTAAAGAGCTGTGTGCTCATCAGTGTTACAGCCCCTGCAATTGCATAGTTATTCTGTAAATATTTGTTGAATAATATCATTCCTCTTGTTAAAGGACACTAAACTAATAAGTGGTAAAGTTAGATCTCAAAAGCAGATTTTTTTTGTCTCAACAGAATGCAAGGTTTTATTTGCTGTCACTCTTTAGATAGCAGTAAACTTTCTAGTTTGAGTAGCTCTGGTTTAAAAAAAAAGACAAGAAATTGTAAAGTATTTCTACAAAATCCACAAGTGTGGAGAAAGGACTGTAAGATTCACCTCAAAGCACACTCTGGAAGCAATTGCAGCATTCACTTATACAAATGTCACACCTCCGTTTGTCTTTTGGTATGGGAATTAAACCTGACCAACAGTGATGCCCATTGCTAAAATGGGCCATGACTGAGGAAGTCAGAAGATGGTTCTGCAGGAACATCTTACACTCTGAAGTACTTACACCTTAGCTTCTATTACAGAAAACACGAAAGACACCCAAGGCCACCCTGTCCTCTACTATCAACATTTGCTGCCTGCAACTTCCAAAGGCATCAACTGTGCTGTATCTCTATCTTTGTAAAAATAAGTTTTGCTTATTTTGTGTTGAGAATTACAAGTGGGAGAGAGGCATCCCATCTTTTGTTAGCACAGTGTCCATCTCAAACTGGTCAGTGCACTGCTTCACAGTGACCAGAACATTCAGCAGCCACTGGTCCACAGCATCCAGGTGAGGACTGCAGAGCACAGGGGAGATGGGGTCATGGGCCATGGCAAATTTTAAGGCAGGCTTTAGCACTCCATTCTTTAGGTAGTTCAGTTTATTACAAGTGGAAACCTGAATGGTGCAATGCTGATAGAAAAGCGCAAGAATGCTCCAAAGCTTTTGGCAAGGATGAGCACACTAGCAACTTCATCATCTTGAAAGCTGTCATGGTGATGGCAGTTTGCATTGCCAATCAGGTAATCAAAGACAGAATGTCAATGATGTCCAAGAGGCACAGGCCTGAGTCATGTGGGGACGTTTTTCTCACAGCATCACAGTAGCTCTCATCATACTCCAACCTGGCCAATTTGCCTTTCCATTAAGTCCTGCCCCAGGACTGTTGGTGTTTCTGCAGCAGCCAAGTGTCTGGAAGGCAAAGTGTGACAGATCCCTCCATCGTATCTCTGTCTGGACACGGTGCTCTGCTCAGCTCGGGGAGAGGCAGCTGCAGAACAGTCTGACCAGGATGGCTGGAGGCCCGGAGAGCAGAGTGGATCTGCCCTTCCCTGGAGGAGGCCATGGAGCTAGCCTAGGGCAGGAAAGGAGTTGTGGAGGCTGCTTTAGTGAATAAATGGAACAATGTGTGTAATGATAGAATCTCCTTGCTAACCATCAGCACTTGCTCTCCTTGATAAGTGAAGAAGAGATTGGGTTTGGGGAGAAGGAAAAGAAGTCAACATGAAGCAAGTTGTGCTGTTAGGGATACTTCTTGTCATCTTTGTCTTCACCAAAGTTTTCCTGATTGACAACTAGATACATCAGCTGACAGCCAGGAGGACCAGAGGGCTTTTCACTGAATGACAACGGGCTTGTGAGTAGAGCTGGCCCCCAAGCTGGACCACTCCTTGTAGTTGGCTTGGGAGATTGCAGCCCAGTAGGGGGTGCCCCAGGAAGAGACCCCAGAGCTGGGGACAATTGTGCATGCCATGGCTACCAACAAAATCATTAAAGCTGCTGTGGGTTATTAAGGGATGCAGCTGAAAGCCTTGCTGATACTTGAAGGACAGAAATTTGTCTTCAAACATAAGCGGTATAGCCGAGGGTATGTGGTGGAAGGGGAACCATATGCCAGTTATGATAGACACCGTGCAGAGGTGGCATTCTTGCACTTGGACAAGATTCTGGGTTTCCACCAAGCTCCTTTGGTGGTTGGCAGATTTATGAATCCGTGGACAGAAATCAAGCCTGTTACCACAGAGCAGCTGTTGAGCACCTTCCGAATTGTAAGAAACAATGCTTGTTTCTATGGGAAGTGCTATTACTGCCAGATCATTTTATTTTAAAACCAACAGACTTTAGGAGAAACCAATGAGTATAAGTGAGGAGGAAAATACATAGAGTTTGGGCAGTCAGACATTGTGTCTGACCTTTCCATGCGATAAGCCACCATGACCTGACCTGAGAAGTTCTGATAATTACAGAAAAGTATGTCAATATCTAGTGCATTTTCTTGAAAATTGTCTAGAGCAATTAAACCACACACATTGTCAGATATTAGTTTTGGTTCTGGTTGACTCAAAAAGTCAACAATCCCATCCCTATAGTGCTTTGGGTATAATTTTCTCCCTGTTATTAATTCATGCTAAAATCCTATGGCAATAGCAAAGAAGATGGGGGATAATGCACTTTTCAAAATTATCTGGTCTCCTTTGATTAACTGGTCAGGTGGTGAGGGGTAGACATGGGGAAGAAGGTCTGATCGGCAACTTCACAGACACATTGTTCAGCCTCAAGGAGATACTTAATCACAGGGCTACATCTCTTCCTACAATGTATTAGCTATATTTGGAAGCATAAGTCTTGGACATCACAAGACAGTTTGATGCTATTTCTTGGTAGTGATTCATGTCATAGCAAGGTTCCTTATTCACTCTTCTGAGCTTCTTTCCAATTTTCCTTCCAAAGGCAGGTTTACATCATAAGCATTGGACATAAGCCTTCCTCAATCTTTCTTCTTTCTTCTCTGCCCTGTTCCCTCCAAAGTCTATAGGAAAACTGCTTTTCCTCTTCAAAGAAAATGGGCAGGCTAATTTTAAAGGGGGATTTTGCTACTTCATCTGAAATTGCCAAAGACCTGATAAGGATATCTAAAAAGGACAGTGGTGGCTTTTTAAATTATTTTAGACAACTGGTGTTGAATAACTGGTGCTGAGGGAAGTGGGAGTGAACAGCTTAAGGAAGAAGATACTCCAGGCAGAGGTCTTTGAAAATGCTCTATTGTCTAAAACTAACATGAATCATTGTTATGGTTTGGGTCTAGATGTCCCCCCAAAGCCTCATGCAGTCATTGGTGGCTTTTTCAGAGGTGGCTGCATCTAGAATGTGTGATGCTGGGAGTAGGGGCCTGTGACTACTACACCAGTGATTGGTTTGTTGCCACCCTAATCCTGTAGTCTGGAATAGACAAAAGGGGAAGAATGATGCTGTTAAGACCCATTGTTGCTTTTGCCACTGACAAACACCCTGAACCGTTCCTCCTCTGTGACACCCTTCTGTCATGTGCCACTCTGCCTTGGAGCCAGCTGATTATGGATTGAAACCTCTACAAACTGAGCTAAATAAACCTTTCTCCTTTAACTTTGAGTGTCAGATATTTTGTCTCAGCAATAAGAGAAAAGTAACTAACACAGTCAAGTTGTGCCAGAAAAGCCTATGACTTGTGAGCTTTTCTCACTTAATCTGGCTCTTCCTTTCCCTCCCCAACCTCCTCTCTTACCCAAAGATAGGACTTAAAACGGAGGCTCAGTCTTCACTTTCCTGTCTTAGGTTGAAGGTTAAGGCTCCACCTCTGTATGTCACCTCCCAGAAAAAAAAAAAAACAACAAAAAAACACTGACCTTTCTTGTGCCTCCCTTGACCACCAGTCTCACTGGGTTCACAATTCCTGTGACTCTTAGATGGGAGCTCGCTGCATGGGCCGCCCTCTCCCCTTGCTTACTCTGCTCCACTCACAGCGTTGTTGTCACCTCTTTCCCTCAAACGCAAAGGCTCCCTTTGCCTACGGGTATTTGTGTTTCTTGTTAAGTGCCTGGAATGCTCTTCCTCTAAGTTCCTCTCAAAAGTTTCTTTCCTAAGGAGGCTTCTCTGGCTGTGCTATTTACAACTGCAAATTCTGTTCACCTTCCTTCACCCTTTGCATTCCCTTTCTCGCTATACTATACTTGCCCTAACATATACATTTAATTTATTTTATTTTACTGTGTTTCCTTGGCCAGTAAACTCAGGGATTTCTTGATCTGTTTTGCTCGCTGTTGTGTCCTCAGCACTTGGCGGTGTATTTGGCATATTCTAAACACACATTCTAATCACACATCCAGTAGTTGCTGAATGAAGAAATGAATGAATGAAAAATGAATTACAGTAAAAAATATGCCTATCCTTGATCTACGTGTGCTTGATGTAGAGAGTATGCTGCCTGCCCTACACAAATTTGCAGTAACTTTGGAAAGATAGTGCTAAGAGAACTGGTGGTTCAGTTGTTTCATTGTGGGACAGAGACTCATTCAAAACTACCCTCAGAAAAGTTGATTTCTGAAGCCTAGCATTAGTCCAGGGACCAGCAAGCCTTCAGGGGCCAAAAGTGACACCGGGTGCTTCCTTCCTTCTTCTCCTTACCTCCCACAGCACCTCTGTCCTTCTCAGAAACTCTAGTTCCTTCTTTTCCCTTCCTAAGCTGCCTGCCTCATTCCTCACCCCTTGTCTAGATCTCAAGGGAGTTTCTCAGCCTGATGTGTGCCTGCCGCCCCTCTAGACAGTCACACCACACTGCAGGAGTCACCACACGGCACACATGTGAGCAGCTCTTGGCCAGACACCGACTCTCCGAATAGCCTTGCTCTAATTCTTGAACCAGGGATCCAGGTTCGAGTCAGTCAGTTAACTCTAGGACATAAATGACACAAGACAGTTAAACTCTGAAGTTTTACACAGGTTATTTATAATTACAGACAATTATAAAACTGACTTATAATTAAAAGTATAGAAAATAAATATATTCTGAAATCTTAACCACTATTAAGATCATAAAATATATCCTTTCCTTTGTACACATATTATTTCTTTTTGTATATTAGTCTGTTTCTGTATCAGAATATCAATGACTGAATAATTTATAAAGAACAGAAATTCATTTCTTTTATTTCTGTGACATGTACCATCCTGAAACTGCAGGTTTGGGTGTCTGATGAGGGTGCTGCCCATTTCCAAGATGGTACTTGGGAGGGATGTTATGTCCTCATGTGGGGGGGTAGCAGGGCAAGTGAACCTCATATTGCATTGTCTCTTTTAGAGAGACCTTAATCTCATCACAAGGTAGGAGCCTTCCTGACCTAATCATGTCTCTCTCCCCCTCGCTTTTTTTTTTTTTTTTTGCAGGGTCTCACTATGTAGTTGAGACTGACCTGGAATTTACTATGTAGCCCAGGCTGGTCTCGAGCTCACAGTGATCCTCCTGCCTCAGCCTACTGAGTGCTGGGATTATAGGTATGCACCACCAGGCCTGGACTATAATAATTTCTTAAGGTCCTACTTCTTAAAGCTATCACCTTGGCAACATCTAAATTTTGGAGAGGACACAGGCAAATCATAGCACGCAGTATTAACTCTACCTCTTGTTTTATATTTTTGTTTTTCTCATTTAATCATACTTTATCAACATAATTTTATGTTATATATAGGTAATGATATTTGATAAATGAATAGTATTTATTATTGACATACTAAAACTTATTTAACTAATTCTCTATTCTTGGATACTTAATGTATGTCCAGTTTTCAAGAGAATAAAAAAGTGGAAGGAATTATATATAATTCCATGATTGTTTTCTTAGAAGCAGAATTTCTAGCTTAAAGTGTATATATATTTTTTTAAAATACCCTTTCATTGATCACTTGCTCAACATTCACAGGACATCTATGAAAAAATATCATTATACAATTTTCAGAAGACAAGTGCATGGAGACATTAAATAAGTTGCCTAAGAGTCCATGATACAACTTGAAATCAGAGACTCTGGCTCCAAGCTGTTGGCCTTTATATTGTACTGCTTCTTGGTTAAGACAAATGGTTTTAAGATTAATGTCTTATAATGAAATAGGTGTATAGCTTGCACATGTTACAAGACTTTTAGGAAGAGAAAATATCTGGAGAGCTTGATGTAAGCTGGGAGAGTTGGAAAGAGATTTTTGTAACAGGGTGTGACTTACAAGGTCCTGGAAGGGTTGTCTGCCACAGCAGGACTTTCACCCTATAGCTCATGTGCTACCAGTTGGGAAGGCCATGTGCTCCTGGAAAACACGTCATGTATGACCAAGGGATACGTCCATTCGTTGAACAAATTATACCATATGGGCCTTCAGTTAGTCCCCTGTCAGTGACTTTGGATACAGCTGTCTCATGTGAGATTTCATGTCTATCTCTAGGAGCCCCATTTCAGACCCTTTAAATGTAGAATTTTCATGCTATCCTCTTGAGCTCAGCCAATAGCCCCTGACTGAGGAAACACTGCCTTTGACCATGACAGAACTACCAGTAGCAGTTTGGCTGGCAGGATCATTTGTCTCAGTAACTGTGTATTTGTGAAAAATTAGTAACGTGTACCCAAATAGTATAAAGATCTCAACATGGTTATATTAGTCAGCTTTCTGTCACCGTGACTGATACCTAGGAAGAGAACTTAAAGAAAGAGAAGTTCATTTTGACTTTCAGTTTCAGAGGTTTCAGTCCATGGTAAGCTGGCTCCAAGGCAGGAATGCTATGGTGGAGGGCATGATGGAGGAAAACTGCTCAACTCATGGCATCCAAGAAGCAGAGAACAGGAATACAACACCAGAGGAAGAGTTTGGGGGCCAGATGGTTCCCAAGGTCACATTCCCATGACCTAGAAGTGTGCTTTACTAAAATCCTAGATGTCTCTCAAGCCAGTCAAGCTGACAGTCAACATTAACCATCACAATGCATCTATAGCTCTACCTCAGTTGACAGAAAAGCCAAGAATGGGCTAAAAGGAGATTGGGAGTGACTGTCAGGGTGTACCCTGGGGTGGGTGGCCAGGTAGCTATCAGCTTTTTCTCTCATGGTTGAGTCATGGGGCGGGCTTGGGTGTGCTTGACATTAAATAGCCGTTCTTCAGCCAGCAGTAGCAATCGGACTAGCTGTGACCTAGAAAGGAAAAAATGTCCTTTCACGAGCGGACAGTTCATAATGATGTGAAAAATGCACCTGAAAGCACTTAGCCTCCTCACAGGTGCCAGAACCACCTGTTCCGGATTGAGAATTAAAGACAATGTGTCTGATACATAGTTGTCTAGTGAGTCAGAATACTTAGAAGACTTGCTGGAAGCCTGAGAAGCCATACAGCCCAGTTAAGGAACTAGATAGAGTACTTGACAGTGAAATTCTACTCCTTCCGTGTTTTTTGCTCCTTTTTAGATCTATATCCTTGGAGAACATCACTGCATTTTTCTTTTTCAACCAAATTTCCCAAAACAGAGGTCCCCTCACATGTGTGAGAATGAACCTGCCCTGATTTCACTGACTTGCCTGTCACTTCCCGTCCCACCCCCTCTTCACACCTTTCTCAGAAGTCGCTAGATCCTTGCAGTGAGCACTATTAGGCTGGCTCCCGACCCAGGAAGGTACCCATGCTCTGCTTAATTGAACCCCAATTTCTTCAGCACTTCCTGCTCGATCGGAACTCCTGTGCCTAAGGAAGAGGTTGGGACAACCCTGACCTCCAGAGAATCTGTCCTGATGATTTCCAGCTAATCCAGGTGAGCCTGATCCTTGTGCTAGTGATAGGTTAAGCCTGAAGATATGGTGAAATTTTTCCAAGAGGAAGAGTCGAATCTTCTGGAAGGGTCTGAGGATTACCTCCCTCTTCAAAAGAGACACAGGAACATTTCCTCTGTTTAACATTGTTATGTGGTTATGTGGTCATGTGTTACCACAATGACTGCCACTTTATAACCATGAATTCAATAACCTGAGGACAACTTGACAGACTTACACAAAGGATGATAAAGTGAAAACGTGGAGAGAAGGGAGTCAACCTTATAAGCAGGGCTTATTGTTATATTCAATAGGAATTTTTCCTTGTTGGCTGGGGCACAGTGGCACATGCACATCTTAGTCATTCATGAGGCTGAGGCCAGAAGATAGCAAGTTTAAGGCCAGCCTGGGCAACTTGGCCCTGTATTAAAATAAAAAGGTCTAGCTCAGGGCTCCCTGAATTCAATTGTTAACACTGCAAGAAAAGAAGGAAGGAAGGAAGGAAGGGAGGGAGGAAGGGGAAAAGAAGAAAGAAAGGAAAGTTTCCTTGTCTTGTAAGGCTTTTTCACTTGAGATTTTTATTTACTTAAGCATTCTAAGTCATATAACCCCACATTGTTTTCACACACAGAGTTTCTGACTAGCACTAGGTGACATTAGAAGGATACAAATATCTTCCCTAGCTTCCTGTCTTCAAAGGAAATGTCATCTTGGCTGTGAATACAAGTTAGATGGGATTTCTCCACACTTAGTTGGAGGTGAGAAAGGTGGAGGTTGATTCCCACATACTCCTGGGTCAGCCAAAGTAGTCTGGAGGCTTGCTGCCCAAGAATATACAGCCAGAGTATCTTCAGGACTCTAGGCTCCAGACTGGAAAGGTTGGTGGTAAGCCGTTTAAGAATCATTATCTTTGAGGCTGGGAATATAGCTCAGTGGCACCATGCCAGCCTGGCAAGCACAAGGTCCTGAGTTTGATCCCTGGTACTGAACAAAAACCCCATAATCTTTGCTTATCCCCCTGGGGGATGCTTGGAAGTTGTTAATCAATTTAACAACCAATTCATTACAAAAATATGTAGTACTTCTGTGCAGGACAAGATTAATAATAATAGCTGATGAGTAGATCACGGATTTCTAAAACTCACAAATCTGATCACTGAAGGATAGGTAATGGCTTTTGGAGTACAAAATAACCAAGCTTCTGTCTAAAATGGCCATGAAATTTCAGAAGCCAAATTTCTTCTCACAACTTAGAATTGTTTCTCTTTATTTTCATACCTCTTCATCTTCTTCACATTTAATTCACACAGAACCTAGATACCTAATACATCCTCACCCTCATAAATAAAGACAAGTTTGCTAATGTAATATCTGGTACAAGGACACAGAACCAGTTATGTTTTCTTGTTTTCTTTTTTATTTATTTAATTTTTTTGGTACCAGGGATTGAACTTGGGGCCTTGCGCTTGTGAGGCAGGTGCCTGCACCACTGAGCTAAATCTCTGGCCCTTGTTTTCCTTTTTAAAATTTTAATTTTATTAGTACATGTTTGCAGTTCATGCAGTTTGTAATCACCTTAGGGAGTGGTTACATGTTTCTTCTTCTTTTTAAAAAAATCTCCTTCCCTCTCTTTTGCCCTCTGTCCCTCCTCTTCCAGTTCCTCTGTCCCATTTTTCATCCTTGTTGATATTATTAATCTTAGCTCATGTTACAGCATATAATGTTTCCATTAACTAAGGCTATTAGGTTCCTGGCATATCTTGATTCTACTTGTTTCCCTTTCCCTTCCTTCTCATACCTATTGCAAGAGATCTGTCCTTTTGTACCCTTTTGCTCATCCTTTATCATTCTCTTTCTTTGTACTTTGCCTCACTCATATGAGAGATATCATGTGGTATTGAAGCTTGTGTGTCTGGTTTGTTTCACTCAACATTATATCTTCCAGGTGCACCCATTTTCCTACAAATGTCTTAAATGTGTCATTCTTTATAGCAGAGCAGCATTCCATTATATTTAGATACCACATTTTCTGGATGCAATCATTTGTTGATAGGCATACACGCTGTTTCCAGGATTTAGCTATTACGAGTTGTACTGCTATAAACATTGATATGTATGACTTAAGCTCTTTGGGGGAGATAGCAAAGGGATTGCTGGGTCATGGAATTTCTAATTTCAGTTCTTTAAGGAATCTCCATACTGATTTCTTTCTTTCTTTCTTTCTTTCTTTTTTTTTTTTTTTTT
>NW_022900945.1:27838387-27863611 GCF_012274545.1 Fukomys damarensis | reverse complement strand
TTTTTTTTTTTTTGGTTTTTTTGAGGCAGGGTCTCATTATGTAGTTGAGACTGACCTGGAACTCACTATGTAGCCGAGGCTGGTCTTCAACTCACAGTGATCCTCCTGCCTCAGCCTCCCAAGCGCTGGGATTACAGGTGTGTGCCACCTACCTGGTCATACTGATTTCTATAATGACTGTACTAGTTAACATTCCCACCGACAATGAAGGAAGGTTACTTTTTCACCACACCCTTGCCAATATTGTTATTCTTTGATTGCTTTACAGATTGCCACTCTTTCTGGAGGAAGACAGAATCTTAGTGTTTTAATTTGCATTTCTCTAAGGTCAAAGATGCTGAGCATTTTTTCCTTATATTCGTTCACCATTTGTATTTGTTCCTCTGTGAAGTTTTTGTTCATTTCTTTTTTAAAATTAATTTTTATTGGTACATTTTAGATATACACAATGATAGTGTGTGAATTTGTACCTGTACATGATATATCTTGATTCTTCTTTTTTCCCCAATCCCCTTCCCTTCCTTCAACCCCTATTCCTCTTCTTATTTACAAAAGCTTTATTTCCATTTTTCCTTCTATTCTCTTTTTTTCCCTTCCTTCCTTTCACCCTCCCCTTTCCCTTGTTCCCCTTCCCATTTGAACATTTTCTGCCTGTTTCACAATATCTTTTATACATTTTGGTCCTTATTTACACTTCTGGTTTCTCACACCAGAGAAACAATGTAATATATAAAGACTTTTGTCTGATTTATTTCACTTAAGAATATGGTCCAAGGTCCATTTAGTGTCTATTCATTTCCCTTGCCCATTTCTTGACTGGATCTTTAATCTTAAGTGGTTTAATTTTTTTGTGCTCTTTGTATATTCTAGATATTAGTCCTCTGACTAAAGGATAGTTGGCAAAACATTTTTCTCCAGTTCATTTTTCTAAAGGGCTGCAGAAATGCATTATTTTCGTGTCCTTGGAAGGTAATGGCAAATAGTTTTTAATTTAGAAGACAGTCTATCAGGTGGCCAACAAGTCCTAGAATCTTTGACTAACCTCACCTTGGCCATTTAATCTAAGATTTGAAAAAGAACAAATAAATTTCACGCTATTGATCAGGCCAAAAAGCCAAAGGCAGGCAAGGGCCTGAGCTTGTGACAACTGACAGGGGAAGTAAGGTGCCCATTCTCTTCAGAGGGTTGAGGAGAAAAGACTAATTTAGGGAGGGCAGGGGTTAAAGTTGCTGTCATTTGGACATTAAAGTAAAGGAATGTGACTTTGTTTTCTAACCCAAGGCTGGGCACTGTCGCATTCTGCACTTGCTGCCGTTCCCCCATCTTCTGTACCACTGGAGGCTGGGCATCTGTATCAACAGCCTCCTTTTCCCTCTGATCTTGGGTTGGGTTTGGCTCTAGAGCACCCAGGCAGAAGACTGGGGGGCTGCAGCAGAGTAAGGAGAGATCTTTATTCCCCCAGCATCCTTATGGGGCATTGGTGACTGCGACTTCATTCATTTACCAAGGCATAGCCACTGTTGGATAACACTCTTCCGGATTCTGTAACTGCTTCAGTTCCAGTGGTACAAACAGCTTCCCATGCTTGCTTGTTCTAAGGCACGTAACTATCCCTTACCACTTCCCTTAACCCCGCTTCACATTTGTAAATGTCCCTTCATTGGCCTCTCACAGGTGTTTGTCCCCTGCTGAGCCTTAACTGATGCTACTGGAAAAAAAAAAAAAACAAAAAAAAAAACAAAGAAAATTAATTTATAAAGGAAAGGTATTTTTTAAAAATTGGACTAGATGTGACCTAGAAAGGAAAAACATTTCCTTTCATATGTGGGCAACTTATAATGATATCAAAAATTCTCCTCAAGGGCCAGGGATTTAGCTCAGTAGCACTGTGCCTGGCTCACGTGTGCAAGGTCATGAGTTTGATAACTGGTACTGGAAGAAAAAATTCTTCTGAAAGAGCTTGGTTCTCTGATAGATGCTGGAACCACCTGTTCCCAATTGAGAATTGAACAGAAGTGATCTGTTACATAGTTGTCTAATGAGTCAGAATCTTGGAAGACTTGCTGGGAAACCTGGGAATGGGTACAGTACAGGTGGAGGATCTGACTAGTTGAACCCGAAATTCTACTCCCATCTTTTTTTTTGGTACCGGGGATTGAACTCGGGTCCTTGCGCTTGCAAGGCAGGCCACCGAACTGCTGAGCTAAATCCCCGGCCCCCTCCTTCCATCTTTTATGTTCCTCTTTAGAATATCCACTGGATTTGTCTTTTTCAACCCAATTTCCTAGAACAGAGGTTCCTTTATAAACATCTTGGTAAAACGTGTGCCATTTTCTGTCCCTAATTCTAAGTGGCCCTTACTGAGCTACAAATTCATGATTTCCAAACCCCTTGCTGCTCTTTCTCGCCTCTCTGATGAAGTCTTAGAAATTCTGAAGTCCTTAATGTAGAGGTCTAAAAAAAAATCATTAATTTAGGTTTCTAGTTATGAACCATAAGGATAATAGACCCTGTAAAATGAAACCTGTCATCCAAGAGGTTCTCAGTATCTCAGCCTGTAGTATTTAGCTTCTCTGGGTTTCTTCCACTGCCACTTCTTTCGGTGGAACATATCTCAAAACCACACAGTTCATGAAGCAAGGCTCCATGCAGCACCCAAAACCCAACTGGGAGAAAGCAGTACCAGAAGCTCAGAAATGGGGAACCTTCGTTGACCTCAGTAACCCATGCTGCAGGAGTGGGGCCAATGCAGGGCAGGCCTGGTGTTGGTTTGTGAGAAGGAAGCTGCAAGGTGACAGTGCTACCAAAAACCTACAAAGTGTTACAATGTAAAGTGGCTTCTGCTGTCTCTAACAGCAGTTTGTTTTGTTTAGCTCAGAACTAATAGGCACTGAAGGCACTAATTGCTGAATGAGGCATTTGGTCTGACCCTGAGATAACAGGGCACATCAACGTCTTGGGCTCCCAGAGAGACTGAAGCCACCTGATCGTAAAAGTGTCAAGATGAAAAGGACCATTGCCAACATTTGCTCCCGTGACCTGAACACCCCCTTCCTATGGTCTAGAATAGATAACTAGGCGAACCTTAAAGGTAAACCCCTCAACCGCAAAGAACTGTTACATCTGGGTTGAAAAGATGAACTATTCTGTGACCGTGATTTGAACTGAGAAGGAAATGTAACCACCCAAATGAAGTCAAGGCCATGAAACCCTATAAAAGGAGGTGTTGTAACCCAGCGCATCCTTGATCCAGGCACAGCTTATGTGCGATCGACCCTTGTCAATGAGCGCATTTGTTATTTTATTTCCATTCTGCTGCCTCTCTGTGTGTCACTTACTGGTTCCTCCATAACAACAGGTGGCAGCACGGGGGCAGAGTCACAGCTTTCTGGGCAGCTTCTGGGTACTCGATGGAAGGGTCACACTCCTCCTGGGATGCGTCCTACAGGCTTGCACTGCCACGTGTGAGCCCCAAAGTAAGGCTTGGATTTTCATTTGCAGAGTTGGAGAATTGAAAGATTAATACCCTAACCTTCCATACTTGCTCGCTTGGGGGCTTTAGAGAGACCTAAAATGGGTCCATATAGCAGTGATGGGACAACCATATGCTCTTATTACATCAGGGGCTGGAAGAAGTTAGACATCAGTGCACTAGAACTGTATATTCCTCACAGACACCAAACCAGCCTGCTCTGGAGGATGAAGGTTAAACCCTCAAAAGGCAGCAGCTAGAAGGAGCCTCTTTCAACACAGTCACTGTTCAGCACAGTGATTTCAACCCATGTGGAAATTACTGCAACAAGAGGCTGTCGGGGACAATGTGCTAAACTTTGCTAGGACCCTTTCCTGTGCCTGGAGCAGAGCTGAGGAGGGCAGCGTGGCTGCTCCAGAGATCTGAGATCTGTAGAGCTTGGGACAGCTGTGATTTGCCTCTCAGCGGGTGCAGAAACAGTATGTTGCTTAGCACCCTGCAAATCAACTGGGCATGGGGTACGCCCAGGTTATGACTGAAGTTGACATGGAGACTTGAGCTGAAAAAGTGCAACATTATGAGAAAAGAAAGACCATGGAAAGCAAGAGGAAGGAGAGGAAAGAGAAGGAAAAAGGAAAAACACATCATGTAGGTACTCACGCTGGGTTCATATATTTTCTCTTAGGTTTCACCACAAACCAACGAGGTGAATCTGTTGCTACCTCCAGGACATGCCTGACATAAATAGGAAGTATAGTGGTCCAGAGGCTTGACCACACCACACAGGAAGGACGGAGACTCTTGCCTGCCTAATTGAGGGTCTGGATACCCAGTGAGGGCAAGAAGGAAGAACAGAAGGGACAGAGGAGAGATGCTGGAGGTGAGATGGATAGAGACCAGCTCAGAGGTCCGAAGGAGAGATGGTGGTTCTTGTGGCAGCAGAGTGGTAACAGAAAGAGCACTTTAGTGTCTAAAGTGGGATTTTTCAGAAAACCATTTCTGTTTTCTCTCTGGATTCTCCCTAGAAACATGTACTTTGTAAATTATACTTTCTAATTGATGTTTGTCTTCTCTGTTTACCTGTTCCTTTGGAGTTGCCAAGAAGGGCTGTGGCCTGAGGCCATTTTTCTTCTAGGTAGCAGTGGGAGTAAGAGGTTGGGGTAGGCAGTGGTCCAGGAGTGTCTACAAATCCTGGGCCCCCCATCTCTGCCCTTCCATAAATGGAACTTCCTGTTTGGACAGCAGACCCTTTGAGCTCTGAAATTTCAGTGAGGCCTTGTGTGGTTCTCCTGAGGCCTGTCCCTTTGCCAAGAGTACAGGATCTTTTTGGCCAGAGAGATAATTGGAAATGTGTGGGCCAGGCAGATGCCCATTTTTGGTAAGAGTTTGTACAGCCTGAAAAAGACTCTTGAAAGAGGCAAGGAAAGCTTTGCATTGTTATCCCACTGCCCTTTGCCTACAACCTCAAGTTCTCTATCCCCAAACCAAGTGGAAATGGAATTTCATCTTCACCTGATGGTGTCTCACTGTCCTCCATAAAGATAGGCAGAAAAAGGAGAAGTGACTCTAGGAACTGAGTCAGCCATGGGCAAAAATGAAAATGAATTTACTTCATGTTCCCCTTGGCTATCCTCTCATGATATTACTATACCAGGGCGAAGAGATTGTCGAGTTCATGACCCAGGAGCCACCCATTCCAGAGACGAGGTTCCAGGGAGTGGAGATTGTGCTTGGGCAAAAACGCTAATGAGTTTCACTTTAGGTTCCTCTTGTGTTTCCTCTCAGTCTTTCTGAAATCAGGGCGAGGAGGTCATCCCAGGAGCAACTCAGTCCAGAAGACCATAGGGCCCTGAGAGGGGGGACTGCTCTCCTTGGTGGCCACACTGACACTGAGTCAGGCGGTTCAATAGCAATAACTGGGCAGGGCACCTCCTAGTCTCAGTCGAGTGGACTCCTCCTGTGTGGGCCCTTTTATGTGCATAAAGTGGGTTCAAAACTTTAGACCCTAGAACTCTGTGTGTGTGAAATTTCCAGTTAGCCTCTCCCATGCAATGCATCAGTTTAAGGTGTACATTGACTAGCTTTTAATATATTTACAGAGTTTTGCAGTTATCACCACTAATTCTAAACATTTTCACCACCCCCAAAACAACCCCACACGTCTGAGCCATCCTTCCTCTAAATTCCCTTTTATTCTCCTAGTTGTAAGCAATTACTAATCTGCTTTTTGTATCTATAGATTTTTTTCAATAATAAGCATTGCATATAAAAGGAATCAATAATACATGTTCCTCAATTGGCTTCTCCCACTTAACATAATATTTGCAGGTTTGTATGTGTTACAGAATGTATTAGTTACTCATTCCTTTTATGGCCAAATATTATTCCATTGTGTGGGTATGCTACACTAATTTATTCATTCATCGTGGACAGTTGGGTTGGTTTCACTTTTCAGCACTTGTGAATGGTGCTACCTGCTGTGAGCTTTCATGTCGTTTTTGTGTAGCTGTATATTTTCCTTTCTCTTGCGTATATGCTTAAAAGTGGAACTGCTAGGGGCCAGGGATTTAGCTCAGTGGTGCCGCCTGGCTTGCAAGTACAAGGTTCCAAGTTTCATCCCTGGAACAACAACAACAACAAAAGTGGAACCACTGAGTCATATGATCATTCTATGTTTAAGTTTTGAGCAACTGCCTGTTTTCCAAAATGCATTCCCAATAGCAATGCAGGAGGGCTTCAGTGCCTTGGTATCTTCAACAGCACTTGGCCATTGTCTTCCTTTTCTGATTATAGTCATCCTACTGGTGTAAGGTGCATCCCCTTGTGATTTTGATTTTGATGTCCTTGGTGGCAGATTTTTGATAACTTTAGACCTGTCATCTTTCAATACAGTCTCCAGTTCCTAGCTCAGCTTATCAGTCTGCAAGAGGTAGAATTTCTTTTCTGAGCCATGCTGGCACCAGCTCCCTGAACACTCTAGAAATTTTGGGTCTATTCTAGCATTTTGTGTGTGTGTGTGTGTGTGTGTGTGTGTGTGTGCATGATTCTCCAGCACTAAACCTTTGCCAAGTGTTATTCTTTAAGATTTGCTGAATTCTTTGAAATCCTTACATCTTAATTATGAAAGCAGGCATTCATCAATGTATTAATAAACTAAAGAAAGCAATGAAGGAGTATTATTTAAAAGGGCACAAGAAACATCATAACCAAATGTAATATGTGAACTTTACACCACTATTTAAACAAATCAACATTTAAAAGACATATTATATTGAAGGTAATCTGAGCATACTGAATATATAAAGATATTGGATCACACCAAGGAATTGTTGCTAAATATATTAGGTATGATGATGGCATTGTGGTTATATATAAAAACATCTACATCTCTTATCTACTAAATAAGAAACCCACTTTTCTTATACACTAAAATTACTAAATATCTACTTAAATAAGATGGGTAATGTTAGGCAAGTGGTGGTGACCCAGGAAAAGAAAATAGCCAGCCTGAATTGTGGGTGCCTAGTAAGACTTCCTGGAGTAACTCAAAGGACAGTCTGGCTCAAGTTTACTGAGTGAAGTTTTTACTGACAGGGTCGGGGTAGGAGACTGAGAGATCAGTGAAGCAAGACTAGCAGAATGGCAATGGCTACATGGCACTTGCGTGCCCATAGCTGTGGCTAATATTTTGTTGTGCCAGATGTGCCATGGCCTTCAAGCGCAGTGGGTGCACTGTGTCCTAGCAATGCAGAAATATGGGGGGATTGTTTGGGTCTTGGGCAGCTGGGAATGGTCACTTCAGGAACTTGGGAGGCTGGAGGCAAACAAGGGTCAGACTTATTAGGTACAATGACAAAATGTCTGAAATTGCTGTAAAATAAGTCAGCAAAGAAAAAGAAAAGAAAGAAATAGATGAAGCATGGTTGGCGAAATGGAGACAACAGGAAATGGAGGTTTACTCTATTTTCTCTCTACTTTCACATATGCTTAGAGTTTTTAATAATAATAATAAAACTATGGATACAACCTTAAAATCTGAATGTAAACTGAAAAACTAAATAAATATTTGGGTTCTAGCTATCCAGTGACTATAGAACATAATTTTAGCTTAAAACCTAGAATGTTAGTTGCTGGGAGCACTGTGTTGTAGATCAGTATGGCCAGGCCTGACTCACCTCCTCCCATGGAAGAGGCCGGGCCCCACGCGGAAGGAGGAGCACACATCTTCTTCACTTCCTGTCAAGGATCAGGGCCTTATGCAGGAGAACAGGTGACAGGAGGGCTGGTTGGACCAGGAAGAGGACTGCCTTCCTCCCCATCCATTCCCCAGAAAACCGGCAGACCTTAGCTGCTGTCCTGGCTCGGGTCATAGCCCCTTTCACCTCCCCCCCCCCTTATCTCTAGCACTATAAATAAACACCCTGCATTTGCCTGAGGTCTTTTCCTCCCATCAGGAATTAGAGCCTCATCTGGCCCTGCCTTTGGTTCTCTTTGTTATTTTGCATCTTTCTTTCTTTACCCTTTCTTCATCTCCTACCTTCATTTCTCAGTCTGTGCACCCTTCCGCCACCCAGGCTGTGGCAGTCAGTTCATGTTTCGATGTTGGACGAAGGATTTTTTTCTTTGAGTATGAGTCCTTCTGACAGGCATTTGGGTTGTTGCCATGATTTGATACAAGCTACAGCCATAAAGTCACATCTACTGTTTTTAGTTTTAGGGTCTTCAAAGGGCAACAAGAAGACATACACATTGCAGGGCAACCTGAACGCAGAATCTTTGTATATTTTTGAACCACTAGCACCTATACACCAAAATTGTGAATATTTTTTTCAGAATTTACCTTAGTTTACCTCTTATTTTTCAATGTGACTGAAACTCCCTTTGGGCATGTGCATTTAATTGACATATAATATTCAAACAAATTACACTGCTACACTTACAAGGACTATTGTCAGAAATAATAGCCTTGAGGACACGTGTAGCTCATACTTGGTAAATTATTGGTTAGCTGGGGGAGCAAAAGCATACAGAGTAGGCTTCCAGCTTGGCCAGAACAGTCTATAGGGCAAAGTATGTGCTATGTTTTCAACATATTCGTCCCTTTAAAATTCATGTGTTAATCCTCAAGGTAATGGAATTAAGAAGTGGCACCCTTGGGAGGAGATGCCCTCTTGGAGAGGACCTGTGACCTTGTAAGAGGGCTTGAGAAAAAGAGTCCATCTCTATTTAACCTGCCATGTGAGGATGTGGCGATGAGGCGCCATCTTAGAAGCAGGAGTCAAGCCTTTACCAGACGCCAAATCTTCTGGCACTTGATTTTAGACTTCCTAGTTGCTAGAAATAGAAGAAATGTATAATGTAACACATTATTTATAAATCCCCAGTCTGAGGTATTTTGTTAAAGCAGCAGATCAAACTAAAGTGGAAATCGTAATGAATATAGTAGGCTAAGAAGTCAGTTTTGTTGTTGTTGTTATTTTTGCTTTTTGGTACCAGGGATTGAACTCAGTACTTTGCCCTTGCCAGGCAAGCCGTGGAACCACTGAGCTAAATCCCTGGCCCAGAAATCAGTTTTAAAAGCTTGTTCTGAACTTGAGATGATACATTATTTGACTTCCGTCAAGTTCTTTGAGTGATGGGTGCCTGGCCCACAGCCTTGTTCCATCTGTGGTAGATGATATGGTGCTCCTGACAATGGTTCAGTCAAACTATAGGACTGGGGCCAGGACCTGGGGAAAGGGGAAGCTGGTGAATGAGGTACAGAGAGTGGGTTATTCGGTCATGTAGCACTGGCTGCTGCCCTACCTCTCTACAGACTAAATTTGTTCAGCAGTTCCCGTGATAACTTATGCTGAGAATTGGGGTCAGCAACTAAAATTCAAGCCTTTTGAATTCTTTCACAGTCTCATTTTCAAAACTCAGCTCGTTTCCCTGGGATGAGGTTGGGAGTGGCTCAGTATTTGTTGTATTCTGGCAGGTGGCTTGGCAGCTGTGTCCTTGCAGAACACAGTGTGCTCCTGTGGGAGCATGAGAGGGAATGATTATGAGTCATTACATATCAGGGTTGGACGGGCCCTTTGTGGGCTCTACTCTGAGAGCCCAGTTTCATAGCTGAGGAGGTTGAAGTCTAGATAAGAAAGTACGACTTCATTTCTCACCAACTTCAGTTCCACGGTGACCAAGTTCAGCAAACATAGGCATGGTGTTATGTATTATTTCCAAACTTCTGACCAAGTTCTCTGATGTTCAGAGGGACACCCTGTATTCCAGGATGACAACAATGTTGTCAGATACTGGGATGCCCAGGATCCCGTGCAGGCTCTTGTCCTATTAACAACAACAACAACAACAACAACAGCAACAACAACAAATTGAATAAACCAAGCAAAGGTTTTGCATTATTTAAAGGTAAAAGTAGGGAGAAAAGAAGGGAGATGAAGAAAAAGAAGTGCTCTGAAGAGTGAGGATGGGCAAAGAAAATACACCCTTCATGGAGACAAACCTTGAAAAAGGGGTCAGATTTTGAAAGATGAATTATGGGAGTGGGAACTGAAAAGATGTGTTCTCACCAAGGGAAGAGAGCACATGTTCAAAATGCAAAGGGCTTGAAGCTTGAAGTTTGGGGATCATGGGGGCATCCAACTGACCACAGTGTGGTGCCAGAGCAGAGAAGGTGGGGGTTGAGCTTGTCACCAAAGGCCTAGAACTCTCTGTCACTAATTCTTCAGGAGGTCCTGGGAGGGGAAGGTCATACATGAGCCACTAGACGTTGCAGGAAGCTGATATTCAATTCAGGCACAGGAATTTTTTTTCGCTTCATCCAATTGCACAGGCTCTGTGAAGAGGCCAGGAAAATGTTGGGCACTGACTTTCTTGGAAATATTGCAGATCTTCAAAACTGTCCGGGAGATAATTTCCTCATGTTGCTTCTGGTGATCCAGAGCCCACCAGCTCAGGAAGTGCAAGGATGCGTAAAGATTAGACACACTGGAGAAAAATGTTTGCTGAGCATTTTTCATTCATTAGAAAGGTTCAGGCACAGTTCAAGTTTGAACCAATGTTGATTTTATCACCACCTGTTAGCCCCAAGACTTTAGAAGGAAAGTAGTTTGTATTTATCCCTCTGTTGCCAATGAAGGAAACATGAATGACCACTTATGAAGGTCTCCTATTAGGCCCTTGTGCATATATTCTCTAATCTTTCCAACACTATTGAGAGGTAGCTTTGGAGATGTGTGGCAGTTATTGCTTTTATCTGTCCAGCAAACTTTTTCTTTGTCCTGCACTGGGGTTTTGTGTGACCCAGGGCTGGCCAGTCAAAGTCATCCATCATTTGGCCAGTGATTGGATTAGGCAGTGGACACAAGACCCCTTTGCACCAATCACAGTCCTTTCTTGATCTGGTCTCTTCATGCTGGAGAAGAGAGGTACTTTCTGCTGGGTTGCTGGCTAAGGATGAGGTGGTACCATTGAAAACTGTACTTTAGTGCTCCCTCTCCCTCTGCCTAACCCTGCTTCTTTTACTCTCTCATGGGTGTTGTTTCTAAGTGTGTACCTCAAAAACTTTCCTGTCCACTTATCTCCTTTTGAGAGTGGTTTTCCAGGGATTCAACTAAAGGAGGTGTGGGGTAGGGGAGATAAAGACAGAGATGGGATGTTGATGTTTGACATTACAGAGAATTTTTCTTTCATTGCACGATATAATTAAAATATGAAAGTACAAATATTCAGGAAGTTTTAAGGGTTGTCTTAGTCTTCTCTCATTACTAGGACAAAATACCCAACATCCACAATTTAAAGGAGGAGAGGTTTATTTTGGTTTGCAGTTTCAGCCTACAGTTGCAGGCTCAAATTCAGAAATAGAGTGGTCCTGCTACAGAGGGAAGCTGCTTACATTTTTGTGGCCAGGAAGCAGAGACAAAGAGAGGGGCTGGGGTGGGAGATACACTCTTCTGGGCCGCACCCCTACTGACCCACCTCTAACCAGTCCTCACCTCCCAACAACACACTTAGCTGCTGAACCCATCCATTATTGGATGAATCCGTTGATGAAGGTAGCACCTCCATGATCCAGGAGCCATCCAAAAGTCCAGCCTCAGTACACATGAAGCTTTTGGGAGACATTCCAGATAACAAGATCCAGTCAACATCTTTTCCAGAGGAAAGCTCAATTCAGCAACCCTTCCATCAGCTGCCAGGGATATTTCTAAGGCAGAACTGTGGTAGTTTTGCCTAAGTCTGGAGGTATGTGGATGGCCTCTCAAGGATATTTCTAGCTTCATTTCTAGCAATTATGTTTTGCATATCTAAAAGTGGTTTCTATTGGACTATTTCAGAGAAAGTTGCAGTTTGCATAAGTTGAGAGCCAATGCCTTTTTACTGAGTGGACACTGATGATGAATGCCTCTGAAATGGCAGGGACGGGGCAGGCACTGGCAAGCCTGCTAACTCTGGTGACCCTCATTACTCCATTGTTGATGTGATTGCTATTTTCAGGTCTATGGTGGACAAAGCTTCATCAGGCATTCTAAAGGCTAAGACATTGTTTTTCCTCCTAGAGCAGCAGAGATCCTCATGCACAGCTATGTGTTTCCAGGGCCAGGGCAGTCTCATACCCACCCGCCCAGGGACAAATAGAGGCTAAATCCACATACACACTGCTTGCTAAGCCATGTGCCTGGGGGACACTGTATCCACCTGGAGGATCAGATGCCTTTCTGCCTCCTTCACAGAAACACTACACTGACTAGACGCTCCCTGCCAGAAGCACATCTCCCCTCTGTATAATCATTTTCTTTTCCCATCTGATGAAGAAGGAGCTTGAACCCTGCATGAATGGCTGCCAGGGACCGGGACACACCTGTCATGGGCAGGTCTGTTTACAGTTCACAGAGTATAAAGGCTTGATCTGTTTGCACATAAAACAGGCAGATGGGCTATGCCAATATCCTGTTTCAATGACTGATGAGATTAGAGCACAAAGAATCTGCTTGTGTGTGTATGTGTGTGTGTATAACTGTCTGTGTGGAAAGTTCACAGAGTTTACTTGTAGCTCACAATCAGATGAAGAAGCTTAGGGCTCGGAATGTAAATTTTATCAAAAATTTTCGAGAGAGACCAAAGAAAGGCAAATACAAGTGTCCCTTATCTCCTTGATGCTCACGTCAACATGCACACATTGGTCAAAATCCTGAAGACTTTTCAATGGCAGTAACTCCACTATCCTGTACTACAAGTGCTTGCAGATGAAGAGTAGGAGTAGGGCCTGCCAGAGGCCTGTTCCTGCCCTCACAGATGAGGCCACTTGGTTACTTGTTACTCATGTGAAGACAGACCAAGCCATTTCTTGTAAGCTACAGATCTTGAAGGAGCCTTGCAATGAGGGTAAAAGCTGATAACATATTGTGGCCCAAATCCACAGGCTGAGGAGGACAGGAAGAGCTTCTCAAGAGACACTAGAGACAGGGGAAAGGGTGGGCTTTAACATGTTTTCTTATCTATCTGATTTAAGAACAACAGAAATAAAAGAATATATACAGCTGTTATAAAATGTACAGCTTAGACTGAATTTCAGGTTCAGCAAGTGGCTGCCTCTGAGTTTGGCATTGTTTTTACTGTGAACTCCTTCTAATGGGAAAGGAAAGCAGTGAATTATTAACATGCTAACAAAAGTGAGTTTGCCATCTAAAATCAGAGCAATAAGAAGAGATGATCGGGAGTTGTATTAGATGTTGGAATGCTAGTGGATGTGGAAATGAAGGGGGAAGAAGACTTGATGGGTAAATTTGTCCCTATCCTGCAAGCTTTTACCTTTTCCATAAGTTTATTCAGGATTAGAAGACCAGTCTGTGTCCAGTCTTAGCTTCTGGTTTGCAACCAGTGTGTTGGCAGCTGTGGATTTCCTTGTTCTTACACGATAATGTTGTCTCCAACCTCCAGACATAAACAATGCACCCCACAGGCAGATGCTGTTGAGTCAGATTTGCACCACAGGACCCTACCAGAATCAGATGACAGTCAGTTTTACTGAAAACTAAGCCTCTTTTGGAAAAACTACTTTGGATTCCAAAGTTAGTGTGAAGCACCTGAAAAAACAAACTGAGACATAAATAATTATTAGAGGGAACACAGCTGCTCTTGTCCTGTAGGGTTAAGTACTGAGAGGAAGCCTCGTCCTCTGCATAGAACATCCTGTAGACCCTGGAGAGAAAAGGCCAGAGTACATAGCTCTGGGTTCCATGAGCTTCTTGGGTTCCACATTTTTTGGGGGACACAAAAAGACCTTGATCATGTAACTGTCCCATCTATCTATCTATAATGATCCACCCACCCATTCACCTATCCACCCATACAAACACCTACCCATCCATTTGTCTGTCCTTCTGCCTATTATCTACTTACACATCCACCTATCCATCCACCTACGTATCCATCCCCCAAAAGCCACTGGACACCTTTCACATGTACCAAGTTAAGAACAGCTAGTCATATATGCCCATGTATTCACTAGGTAGGCAGGAAATGAGGAGCTGTCTTTGGTAAAAGACTGACTGATAGGCATAATTATGCCCAGCCAGATATAGTGAAGTACAGAGCTAAAAAGCCCAGGCTCTTGAGTAGGCTGTGTCGTAACATATTTTGGTCTTTTGAAGCCATGCAGAAAAGTTGCCTCATCTTAGTTCCCTCTTCTATGAAATGAAGGAATAATAGTATTTCCTAGCTTATAGGTTTGTTATAAGAATTAAATGAAAACATAGTGCCTGGCACATACAATTTGCTCAAGATATTTTAAAAGTGTTGCTAAAAGTGGTAACTTTGGAGAAGCACAAAAGAATTCTGCAGGGTAAGCAAGAGGAGTTTCTTAGGGGGCAGAAAGTTGTGTCAGATGGCATCACCAGCTTTCAAGACACTTTCCAAATTCTTAACCACTGGGAGCCAGGGGAACAAGTTGCTAGGGGACGCTAAAACCTAGGGTTTCTAGATCTGTTTGTCTTAATGTTCCCAGAGATCCATTAGTGGCTCTAATTAATATCATGGCCAAATGGCCCCGCTGAGAAGTCAGTGGATGAGGGAGGGAGGTCCCAGGAGCTAGTAGGCAAAAATTCCTGCAGGCTCTTGACAAGGGATGCAGTATCAGCCAGGAAAGCTTGCCGGGGCTTTGAGAGATGAGGCCACCAGAGTTCCTGAGCCTGTGGGGTCCTGGCTCTTCTCTATTAAAGTATCCCCTTGAGGAAGCAACAGATAAAGGGAAGTCAGAATTTCAAGAAAGACAAACCAGAAGGGTTTCTTCAGTCAACATGGTGACTTCTGCCAACTCACTGGAATGTCTGGAGGAGAGAGAGACCCAAGTCAGAATCTGAGTGATAGGGAAAGGTCTGATGGTTGTTCCTGGAAGGGGAGAATGGAGAACACCCTTGAGAAGTCCACAGTTTTGCTTTGGCCATTTGGTCCTTGGAATGTGGGAGTCAGGATCAGGCTGAGGGAAGATGCTGTAGGTAGCAGAAAGAGGATCCTTTCAGCTCAGCACAAGGATTGGGGAGCATCCTAGATGGGACAGCTAAGGTAAGTGGGTTATCAGAGCAGGACAACAAAGGCCATGGGGTCACCCTGGGGATTTGCAAGCGAATGTCTCTGGGACTCTTTTCTGTGTATCTAGAAGGAAGATGAGTATCTTGACACCTGTGCAGGTAGCCCTAAGACCCACCCCCTGGGGTGAGACACCTGCCTCTCAGATGGCAACACAAACCCTGAAGAAGCCTGAAAACTTAGAATGAAGGAAAGAGGAAATTGCAGGACTCCTTCTGGTTCTGAAACACCGAGCTGGAGGAGACGTTAGGGAGGTAGTTAGAGATTCATGAGCCTGGGGGACAGAGGGGCATCCAGAATAGCATGCTGTGCCACTTACAGTTAAATTAAGAAACAAAGTGTACAATACACTTATAATTATTAGGTCTGAGACCAGAAATGATCCTACGGAACACAATGACATTTTAAGGTTACACAATGTACACATTCATTCCTGACAACCTGGCCCTCTATTTCCAAAACAAGGCACAGAGTATTCCTGGTTGCTACAACTGATGGCCCAATGATACCAGGAAGGGAACATTCTTTAAAGACCTTCTTGCCTTGGGCTGAGACCTGATTTAGACTAGAACTTCTCTTTCATAAATCTCTTTCCAGAGTTTCCTACACAATTAAGACCCTTGAGGGAACATGGATCATCTAAAAAGAACAAGGAAGACATCTGGCAATTCCAAAATAACCTGTAAGAAAATTGTCAATACATATCTTATTGCCATAGCTCTCTGAATACCAGAAGTAGCTCTCATATGCATAAAAAGATATCTGTCTTGGAAACTTTTTTGGTGGCTGGAACAAAATATCAACACCTGCAGCTTGAAGGAAGAGAGGTTTACTCTGCCTCAGCCAGCTTCCAAAAAGAAATGGCATGTATGCAGACTCTGGCTTGAAGGCCTAAAGGTCTATACTGTATCTACTCCACCATACATTCTACGTATACTTCTGCACAGCTCCCTATGTGTGCATCTTGCCTGATTCTTTCATAGAAGCTGCGAAGAATCATGGAGAGCAAGGGCTGGTTTCTCTTGGTGTCAGGACCTGGTTTCCTGAGAGATAAATCATGGGCAAAGGTGGTGGTTACTTCCATCTTTACATGTTAGAGAATCTCACTGACAAGGGGCAGACACTCCTGCAGCAAGGCAGAACCCCAGAGGTACTGGGTTAAATTGGCTTGTACAGGATAAGTCATGTACATGCAAAGCACTCCACCTTTTCCTTTAATTCGTATCATAATGGGCTCAAATACCAATTTAAAAGCCTGAGGAAAAAAACAAAAAGAGAGCTACGGACTCTAATGGGGCTTGTTTGTGACCCGCTTGAGTTTCTGAGTTCCTGCTGCCACTGAATCATTGTTTTGGACTCAGCTCCTTACTCTGTATGAGCTGTCTTTGATAATCCACATGTGGGAGATGGGAGGATCACAAGTTTGAGCAGATAATCCACACGTGGAGCTTACTTTTTCCCTTGACTCACACTAGAAAAGCCATCCTTACTCCTCTATGTAAATGCCTCAGAAAAAGACTTTCGTGAAAGCAATAAAGGAGCAACAGAAGAAGTCATATCAGGGAACAGCAAATGCCTTTAGCTTCCAATAGATCTTGTTCTTAGCAGGGTGTTGGTCTCTCAACCAAGTGGTTTGCCATAGTTTCTTCTTTCTCCATCACTTCCTGCACAACTCGTCTTTTCTGCTCTCTTCCACCCCCATGTTCCCACTGAATTCCTATTCAGAGAAGTGTAATCATCTTTCAAGGACCTTGTACTCAGCTACATCATGCTTCAGGGTCTTACCTTCTAATCCCAGATGTGTATCGAAGTCTTTTGATTAACAAAGATAGTCCCCTGTGAGACAAAGTTAATATTTTTTCTCACTCTTCTGAGCTTGGCTGGAAGTAGACCATAGAGAGGAAGGACATTACTTTCTGGCCTGGGATGAGCTGGGACTTCTTGAGGGCCTGCGAAATCTCTAAGGCCAATTTGGGATGCAGAAGTAAAAGGTCAAGTTCCTCATCCTTTCCCTGCCCGGGGAAGTGCTTCCTATGTGGGTGGGAGGAACCAGGTACTTTGTCTTGTTCAAATAGCAAGGGTTGGCTTTGGACCTGGATGGAGGGTACCTGTTCCAGATCAGTTGCTACTCAAAGCAGCCAGCCCTAGAATTGGAAGTCAACCATGACAAAGGTATTTCTCTTAAGAAAAATCAAAGAAGAATTTACTCTCACAGTAAAAAAGAGTAATAGGTAAATCAGAGTACTTGTCATATGTATTGTCTTTCTAAGTTATGCTAGAAAAGGAAAAATGGACCATGACACCTCTCTCCATTCACTGCCGACTCCAGGAAATACACAACTGAACAAAAGGGACATACAGTTGTTGACTGGACAAATAGACGTTGGGCTGAATATCTTGGATACACGATATCCTTTTATCTTCTGAAAAAACCTTTAGTGTTTCTCTAAGAAATTTACATCCACTGTATAAATGAAGAAACCAAGGTGTGGGGAGAGGAAGGGTCATGTCCAAGGTCTTAGAGCTGGTAAGGACAGAGGTTGATTTAAACTCAGTTTCCCCTCTTTCAAACCCCAGTGTCTATCTATCAGTGTCCCAGTGGCTATTCCCCCACTCCCGTACCATAGTGGCTGCACATACAGGGCAACAAAGCTGAGGGTGGTAGAGGAAAGTGCCCACAGAACTACAGAATGCAGAGGGAGCAATTACCTTGTGATCTGGGGAGGGCCTCTGCAACAGTCCTTGCATATTAAGTTCTTAGTCTTATCTTTGTTCTTGGCAAGGAACCTATGGAGAATCTCTCATCTGTCTTGGCTGAACAAAGGGCAAAGGAATTTTTTTAATGTGTTGTCTTCATTATGCTGCTTTTTCTTTAACCTGCCTAACTGATCCAGTGTGAGAGCAGAGCTGTAGGAATGAACCAGGTACTATGCTGGTGCTAGAATTTCTAGCTACATTTCCTTCTCCCAGTAACATTTCCAGCCATTCTTGATTGGTTGTACTCTCTAAGTAAGGAGGAAAAAAAAAAAGCAACTTGGTGACTAATCATAAAGTTGGACAATGTTCCATATGATCTCTAGACACAACATAAGCTTTTTTGGGGGGGTACTGCGGATCGAACTCAGGTTCTTTCACTTGCGAGGTAGGTAGCAGAAGCTCTGAGCTAAATCCCCAGCCCTATCATAAGCTTTTAATGCCTTCTAGTCTTTATAATAAACATCAGCTATAATCATGTCTTCTCCCCTCCAAATTATCCCTTGGAGTAGAGCCCTTACAGAATTTTCTGCAGGGCCCTCCTTCAATCATTTTATTCTGAACAACCCTCTCTTTAATGGGCACATATTAACTTTGACACAGTGAAAGCAACGTCAAAGTGGGATCTTACAGAAGGCTCCTGGAAATGCTGGGGAGAGAGAGGCAAAAAGATATGACATGCTTGGCAATTATTCCTGGGGCTCTGACCCCTCAACTGTAGTCTTATATATAGTTTGTTTAAGCCATATAAAGGTCGTATTGAAAATTAACATTACTACATACTATATTTTAAGGATAGAGGAATATCCTATAAGATTACAAATAGGGCAAGATCGCAGTGGCTTGGGGTAAACTGTCTAATAGCAACATAGTACTTAGACTCAGCAATACTGAATCACAACCAAACTACAGGGACACAGGATGCTATATTCTGGAAAATGGCCTTGAGTAATGTTTCTAGCGAAAAGTAAGATTCTGAAGGCAAGGATATACTGAAATAGTTTGAATAAAAGTACTGTCTTATGGGCTGGGGTTGTAGCTCAGTGGTAGAGCCGCTTGCCTAATATATGTGAAGTCCTGGGTTCAAATTCCAGTCTCACACAATGGCACAGGGAAAATAAAAGCGAGAGAGAAAGAAAAAATGTAATGTAAGTGATTGTGATTTTTAGGTATGTAATAAGCAATTAAATACATTAACTAATATATATTATAATATAATGACATATTAATAATATATGTTAATTAATTATATTGTATATTATAATTACATATTATTAATTATATTATATTAATAATATGTTTATATATATAAATAAAATATGTTGGTTTCATTTATAGACAGATGTGAGTTTAATTGAAGTTGTCAGAATCTTTTCTTAGGAGCTCATAGTGTAAATAGGGTGCTCTAACATTTGGAGTCACCGCACATGTGGTGCCTACTCAACATCTTGTGTCCACCACTTCGCTCCTTGAGGTGAGAGCTGTATTTTAACTCACACATGGTTCAGCCTATCATACAGTCTATCCTCACTCAAAGGCAGCTGAGGTTTGGCTGCCATTTTAGAGATAAAGAAGTAGATATGTAAGTTGCTTAGGAGGCTTAGCCAATGTACACAGCTAATAATGAGCAGAGCTTGTTCCACACTTTCCTGAGATCCTGGCCACCACACTAAGCACAAGTGCAAGGAAACATTTCCCCTCATTCCACTGGGTAATGAGCCCATCACAGGCTAAAGCTTTACAGACCCATGGCTTCAGGGTCACAAAGCCAGCAGATATCTACAGACATGTTCTTCCTGGAGCTGGCCATGGCCCAGGGCTATGTCTTACACAAGTTTGTCCTTTTGCTTTTGTAACAGATGGAAAGCAAAATTGGTAACACTGGATCACTTGGTTTAGAATTCCACTTTTTAAAATTTTCTAACATTGTCTGTTTTTTTTCTCCCATTCTTTCAACACTCGGTTGTGCAAAATGCATGGCTGATAAGCTGCCCATAAGGAGCATTTCCTTGGAACTTTTTTTTTTTTTTTTTTGGAACAAGCTCAGTGGAAAATTCTGTAAGAAATACTAAGGAAAGGATCTTGCAGCAATGTTGCTAATGCAACAAATTGATATTTGTTCTATCTTTGGCATTAAATTTAGACACAGAAGAATTTTTTAAAAAATAATTTTATTGATTTGGAGATACAGTCCTAAGTTAAAAGGAGTTGGTATCCAAATATGATTTTAAGAATAACCCCTTAAAGAAAGGGTAGCATTCCTTTAATGAAGAAATGTATAAAATGTGTGTATACACATGTGTTGAAGTCTTTCGCTCTGAGCATTTTCAGCTTTCCTAGATAGGGCCATCTCGGGCTGGAATCATGTCATAGTTGTGGGTTTGTTTTCTACCTTACTGCCTTCCCATCATTCAGCCCATCAGAAAGTCCCTGTGTACATTCCACCACTCCTGCTTCCCCTCCACCCACTTGCTAGGCCCCTGCTAGCTCAGAGATGTTCACCATAAGATGTTCCTGCTGGGGCCTCACCTGGAGTGGTAGGTTCAGAAGAGTCTTTGGTAGTTTCCTCAATGCAGCCCTTATTATACACATGGGAAAAGATTCAAAGACCAAAGAACGTAATTATCAATGGCGACATGCTATAGTGGACTCTGAAAATGATGTCTGGGGTCTCCCGAAGATTTTCCAGAGCCAGAACATCAGCCCACTGGGCCAACCAGTTCTTAGGGCTATAGCATCACTCTCTGCAATGCTCTTGTCCGCTCATCTGGTCTGAACAGTCCTTCCAAATCTACCTTTCTGAGTGGGCTTGGGTGGCCAACTATAAGGGTGTGGTTACACCAGAAGACAAGTCTAGATTCAGACTGCCTGAGCTTAAATAAACCTCATTGTTAAGAAGAAACATTTAGTATATCACATTTAACAGTCAACCTTTAAGTTACCAAAGGCCCAAGGTACCAAGACATCAAAGGCAAAAAGAGGCAGCTGTTAATTTTCAGCACCATTTGGAATTTGTTGGCATATGCACGTTTCTTTCTTCCCCAATTTATACACACTACACACGTATCATGTCACCCCAACCCTTTGGTGCAGTCTCATCCTTCCTACAATAAAGGCCAGAACTATAAAAAAGTCCTTAAGATGTTGACCTCTCCAGCCTTTCTCTGTACCATTGGCCCATTTTTCTGGACACATCTACCATCTTGTCTTCTTCCTTAGGTGAGGTGGTTCCTTAGCCCTTAGCCCTAGTCAGGCTCCACATCCCCAGCCAAGTTATACAACCTTTGACTAAGTTAGCAATTTCTGAAGGGCTTATGTGATTGTAACAAAGGAATTAAGCAACCAGTGGTGTTTACACCATCCTCCTGTATGCTAGCTCCCAGGGGTTAGGGGCTGTAGCAGACATCCCTCCCCAGGACCAGCAGGCTATGAGTGGCACCTGCTTCTTGCCTCCCAAAATTCAGCTATATCATTTTATATCAGGAGTCAGACTGAAGCTCTACGTGACACAAATGGGCACGTCAGATCGTGGACTGGGCAAGTATAGCCCCTCCCTCAATGGCTGCCATGGAAACCTAGGCCCTAGTTTGTGAAGTGGCAGGGCTCTGTGAGGTCAGTACGACCCAGATTAAAACCCTTCCCCCTGAATTATTGCTTCTCACTGGCCCCATGGGTTGCGTGCTAACTGCACTAAATTCCAGTTCTGTTTTCTTCTGTCCTAGCAAGATAAACAGTGCCGATTCCCTGACAGCCGTGCCCCGTGCCATCATACCAGGTGTTCAGCAGTATTTCACTAGATGCCTTCAAAGCGTACCAGCTTCCCTATTCCTTCCCATGATTGTATTCAATAAATATTGGATGTACTTAGAGGGTTTTGTCAGCAGCACTGGCCAGGACCCAAGACACAGCTTCTTCACTCTAAGTCTCATTCCTGTCTGTTCTCCAGTTCGCCTTGCGCTGTGGTCACTCACAGGCTAGGACCCACGGCAGAGGTCCCGGTAACACCACCTTCCCCATTTCCCTGGCCCCACCAAAGGGCCATCTCTGTCCTAGCCTCCCTTGAACTTAGGACTGTGTTGCATATCTAAGGAATGCAAGATAAATAATGAGTAGGGTCACAGTGGAGCAGAGCCTGGAGACTACACACTGTTTATAGGGCGGGGGTTGGCCTGGCTGACCAGCTGTGAGAGCCAGATGGTGCGGCTGGGTGGCTTGTGGCAGCAGCCAGAGGACAGGCTGACGGGTCAGCGTGGTGGGGAGGGTCATCCACGCAGAATTTCACCGAAAGACCTCAGACTGCCCTGCTTGCTGGGCAGGGCTCTTCCAGTATGGAATTAAGACAGGACTCCAGAGTTCAGCTTTCTGGTTCTGTTTTTTAGAGACACATAACTGGAAGGAAAAACAGTTTGGAAGGAAACACAACACTCACTCAGCCCTTGAAGATCTGTAAAATTCTCATGAAGAATAACATGGAGTAGTTAAATTCATTCTTCACACCACACAGTCTGGAAGGGCCCTGTCACTTTGAACTTAGGAGATCTGTAGCCCCAGTTAAAAGATCTCTGTTGGCTTTGGAGTCAGAAAGATTTAGGTTCGAATGTCTATTTTTCCACTTGCTAATTGAGTGAACTCAGGCAAACGACATAACCTGGCCTTGAGTTTCAACACCCTGCCTTCTAACAGAGGCACAATGACTGTGTTAACAGAAATGAACAGGCCACAAGTGGATAATGACCGAGGTAGGCACGATAAGTAAGCAATAGCTGCGATTCATGGTGGTTTTACTGCTCTGTTGGGCTCCTGGAGGCACTTTGACTTTGATCCTTATTCATTTCGATCCTTTTGTACTTAGAGTTAAATTATAACTAATTGTGAAGCAGGACGTTCCAGGTCTTAGGAACTTGGTTTCTCAAATAATAGGGAATAGCACCTTTTTCGGAACAGTTCTTTAATCTCATTCAATCTGATTGCAGTGCTGATTCAGAAACTTAATGATTGTGATCATCTCCAGCAATTAATACTCTCTCTGCTTAGTGGGAAGGGAGCCAATCCATTCTGTTCCCCCGAAGACCATAGAAAAACTGCACTCAAGTGCAGAGCTTAGTTGCAGGTAAAGTTAGGAGGAACACACACAGAGGCATGCATTCCTGAGCCGTGAGCGTTTGTTTGTCTATTCCTTATAAGGAGCGAGTTATCATTAGTTCTGCCAAAAGGTCACTATTTCTCTCTCTTTAAGTGGCTGAATCAGCTTTTTCCTCACATGGGTGGAGCAGTGATTAAATAGTCCAAATATGCCAGATTTCGCATATCCAACTATGAGGATGCTTACAGCACTTGCAACAGAGTTGAGTTATTTTTCTGATTTTAGGAACTCTCAAAAGATACTCAGGAGTCTCCTTTGTCCCCCAGAGGAAAATCAGCCAGAAGAATCATGTCTGTAGCCTGAAGCTGGCTTGGATATGGTTTATGTTCCAAAAGCTTATGTGCTGGTTCATAATATGATACTGGAAGGTGGTAGGACCTTTAAGAATTGAGACCTAGTATGTCGGGCTCAGAGGAGTGATTCACTTCCACAAAGGTGAGTTGTTACAGAAAGTGAGCCTGGGCTCTCCCTAATCTCTTGCTCCTTGTCTTGCTATGTGACCTCTTCCACATGCATGTTCCCAACATGTGTTGCCACTTACCATGTTTGAATTCAGCAAGAAGACCCTCACCAGTGTCCCAACAAGTGCACCTGCTCAATGTTGGACTTGTCGCTTCTAAAACTGAGCTAAATACTGTAAACTTCTTTCCTTTATAAAACTTTCTAATGCTAGGTATATTGTCTTGGCAACACAAAACGGACTAAGACACTCCCAAATGTTCACTTTTCTCCCCTGTGGTACAACTTCCTAAGCAGCAAATAGGCAATATTGCTTTCAGTAGTTTGTGTATTTGAGCTCTTTCCCTGCTCTCCTGTCCTTTGAGAGGAGCCGGGCCACCGAAGTGGGGTAATCACCACAGGGCAAATCACTTGTTTCTCCCAGTGGGCTGTGCGCTGGTCCCCGAGGAGGCCCTGCTCGAAACTGAGGCACATTTGAGGCTGCTGGTGTCAGAGCTGTGGTGATGTTCCCTGTAGTAGCATAAGGCATTGATATTGAAAATATGGTGATGTCTGAAGCTGTAATATTAAAAAAAAAAAAAAAGGTTTGTTTTTGTGGTGGTGGTGGTTCTGGGTACAGGGTCTCTGCACTGAATTATATCCCCTCTCCAGCCAGTTTTTATTTTTTTTACTTTTGAGACAAGGTCTCACTAAGTCTCTAAGTTTTCTAGGCTGGTTCAACCTCAATCCTCTTGCCACAGCTTCCTGGATTATTGGCCTGGTCCCACTAATTTGATTAAAAAACAAAGAAAAGAACAAAAACCCAGGAAGGAATTTAAGAAATCTGGGAGGCATTTGGCTGTTTGTATAAATAAAACAGTTGGACAAGCTGTGAGGTGCCCATATAGATTATGTAAGGATGTCTGTAGCAGAAAAAGTTCATTTTGTTCAAATCTTGCTTACAGAAACAGTCTTCTAGGCTTTGACATAGCTGACTCAACAGGCTCAGTAAACTGGCTTGTACACGCCCCTTGCCTGAAAACTTGTGCTGTGATAATGGAATATATCAGTTTAACTCCAGTGATCACAGACAGAAAGCCTATTATTAAAATGTAGTGATTTATTTCCTGGGGTTTCTTGAGATCATGAGATGATGGCACAAATTTTGATCATTTGAGATTGAGGATAGCTTCACCTTTGTGAGTGAACTTGTAATTTATTTGGTGAGCGTCAGAGATGTTGGAATTTGGCAGAATGACTTCCTTGCTTAACAATAGTTTATAGGGAGAAAAAAATAGCACATCTCACTTGACTGCTATCTAGACTTATTATATCTAGTAAAGTCACTACTTAAAAGTAAATCTGAGGAACATGGAATAATTGGTTTAAACTGTCTTTGAGCACTCAAATAAAGGTGGTGGTCAGGATCCACAGCAAAACAGAAATTATAAATTGTGGAATATCTGACTTTGATTCTATAATATACTGGTAATATAGCTAAGAATGTAAATGCATATTTGTTACAGTAGCATTGAGAAACTTCATCTATCTTGAAGGAACATTTGATTATATGTAACATCATTGGACTATATGATTTCTAGGAAAACATCTCATTTGAAAATTGTGAACTCTGGGAGAAATTAAAACCACCTTTTACTTTAAAAAAACAAATGATGAACTCACTAATGAAACTCTAACAATTTACTTAACTTTAAGATTTAACGACCAAAAGGAGGAGCATATCCACTTCTGAAGATTGCTTGATGCGGCTGCATTTGGGACTTATAGGGTTATTACATGACATTATTTAGAAACCGTTGGGTCTAATAGA
>NW_022900945.1:27817549-27837717 GCF_012274545.1 Fukomys damarensis | reverse complement strand
ATATATTTTATATTATGTGAAAAAAATAAGACATGACTTACTACTAGGAACCACAAAGACCAATCATTGTTAATTTTCTTTTAAATTGTGAGTTATAAAAAAACACTCTGGGCAACATAGCAAGATCCCACATCAAAAAGAAAAAAAGTGAGGTGGGGATTTAGCTCAGTGGTTCTGCTGCCTGCCTCACAAATGCAAGGTCCCAAGTTCGATACCTGGTACCAAAAAAAAGAAAAGAAAAAAAGTGAAAATATTCAGCACGTGAAACTATTTTCTTATGTTGAAAAGACTCTGAATGTCTAAAAAAATCATAGCAAGTAATCAATATTAATTTTTTCACATTGAGATATATGCAAATGCCTTAATTATTAATAAACCATTGTAATATGTAACAGTATTTATTTTTAAAAATTTAAAAGCAGCCATGCTTCTGGCTTGGCAAAATCATGGAATTAAGTCAGGGTTTATATTCATACAATGTTAATTTTGAAAGTTATTCCACACCATTTAAATAACATAACCTCTTTTTTTGCCAGAATCATTATGTTATACATGTATTACTCCTATATAAAAGAAAAAGATAAATATGTATTTGTATTAGGAAGTTTTCTTAAATAACTACTAGTACACAGCAGGATTACCGCATATAGGGGCTTTACATGGAGATCCAGTGTAGTATTCATAGAAGGGTTGAGAAGTAGTTGTTAGTGGCCCTATTTTCTTTTTTCAGTACTGGGGATTGAACCCAAGCTACAGCCTAGCTCCTTAAAAATATATTTTTTTTTTAAATTTTGAGACAAAGTCTTGCGAAGTGGTCAAGATGCCCAGGCTGGGTTTGAACTTGTGATCCTCCTGCCTCATTCTCCCAGACTGCTGGGATTAGGCATGCACAACCACATCTGGCTATACCCCTGGTTTTGGGATCTAGAAGATGGCAAGGCTCAGAAAGGTTAAATTCCTTGTCCAAGGTCTTGTCCAATCATCCTGAGCCAGAATCTAGGTCACATCTGAGTGATCCAAGAGGAGTTTGTAGACACTGTGCTGAGGCCAGCTCAGGCACAACCATCTCCATGCTCCCTTGCCAGGTGTAGACCTTGCTCCGGGTCTTCACTCTAGGCACAGTGTGAACCACTGCAGAGAGAACATAGGTTCAAGGCTTTGATGTATACAGGTGCTTTTTAACTGTCATATACTGGATTCCATAGCCCAGATAAGGACCTTTAAAGAATCCTTTAGAGTCTCATCTTGTCCCAATGAGAAGTCAGTCTCAGAGCTGAAAAAAATCTTTTATTTATTAGAAGTTGCCTGTACTGAAATGAATCGACTTATCTGTGTGGGTGGAAAATAGTTGGGTTAGAATTAAATTCTTGATTTGCATCCAATCTTTTCTAATGATCCATTTAAGGAAAGAGAAATACTCCCACGTGGAATCAGCTTACAAAGTCTTGAGAAACCTATAACTCTCTGAGTTTATCTAACAAACAGGCTCCTCCCTGACTCAGCCAGCTCAAGTCAGGAGTTTTGCAGGAAAGCAGTCAGCTCCCCAAACAGATACAAGCTCTTATTTCATCACCAAAACATCTTTTCTAAAAGACAGCATTAAGCCCCAACATGCAGACCAGCTTGGATATAATCCTTAGTGTACAGGGCTGCTCCCTACTGTGTGTATCATATTTCCCAAAGGGCACATCCTTCCTCAACCCTCAAAATCGCCCCCTCCTCTCCAATCCTGTCTAATTGCTGGCTGTGTCTAAAGCCTTTTTGTTAAGGACAAAGTTTTTCATTCATGGTCAGAAGCAGTCTAAATGAACATGCACACAAGCCATGTTATGACTTAAATTCCTTTCTGTCAAGCTATAACCTGTCTAATACTTTTCTGAAGGCAGAGTGGAGAGACAGAGAAGTGTGAAGAGTGGGAAAGCAGTGACTAGAAAAGAAGAAATGATCCAGAAAGGTGGACGTAGGCACAAAGACAAGGCTGATCTATGTAGAACTGGATCAAGGGTCACAGCTTATGGGAACTGTCATATTTCTGCATATTTCTGTCCTTGACCTCCACCTTCAAGTATTACCTATTTTTCAGCCCAGATGGACATGAAGAAATTCTGCAATAAAACACATATCCCAATTTGCCTTTTGACCATGAAGGTTATGGATGTAAAGTTTACTTGGCACTGTGTATAGAGCTATGAACTACATAGACATCATTTAACATTGAAAAAATCACTTTTACACTCTAGGCCTTTGTTCTGTCATCTGTAAAACATGGTATCAAACTGGAAAATTTTCACATTTCTGTCCACTTCTAAGAAATCGCTGCTTCTAAGTTCCCCCCAAATACTTGTGCCCCACTTAGATTCAGTAGGACATTGAAGAGCCTCCCTTTTACCATCCAGGAGTGAAGAGAGACCCACAGGGACACACAATCCTTTGAGCCTCTCCTAGTCTACTGTTGATTATGCATGAGTAACAGGAAGTGTCAGACTTATCTGGATTCTTGGTCTTTATTGCTTATCAGTTATGTTTGACCTCAGAAAATCTTTGCACCTCTTCTCTTTTTCATTAGAAGTGAGCAATCACTCCTGCCTGGTAGTCAGTGGGAGATCAGAGTTGGTGCTTGGATCTTGAACAGAAGAGCGGCTGGCTCATCATCAGTTTGGCTGCCTTTCTTCCTTCTTGCTGTCTGAGTCAGACAGGGGTACATGTGCTAGGGAGAGAGAAACCTAAGAACCTCTCCAGAGAACAATTAAGTGCTGAAACAGAAAGACCCCAAAGCGCACTGGCCCAAGAGTATTCAAGTAACAGCAGAAGGAAGTTGGTAAACACCCCTCCTCAGTAAGACCCAGCTTTCCACATTCTAATCTTTATCTGGACCAGCTCAGGACACGCCTCCCCTGGAAGTTCTGTTCAGCCATGGGGATCACAAATGATTGAACCCCTCAGGGGACATTCACCGTGGGTGACCCTGCAGTGCTGGATAACTTCAAAAAGGACTTTGGGACCCCTCTACCGGACTGGGGGTGCCTCAAGATCAAAGGTCACAGCTCCTTGATCCTTATCTCTACCTCCTCACTCCAAGTCTGGTGTCAGAAAAGTACTTACATGGTGCTTGACACAAGGCAGATTTGACCCTCGGTGAAGACATTCCTGGGGACTCAGTCAGCTGTGAAAGCTGAGCTGGAAATCTGAAGTATTGCCTTAGTCATTACCACCTTACACATTGTTCAGCTTCATTACCATGCAATTTCTTAACTTCTTCCAATAAATGAAAGGTAAAAATGTGTCTTTGGATGTGTGTGTGTGTGTGTGTGTGTGTGAAAATTGAATCTCATGAAAGTCTTTGACTCACCACAGAAATTCGAGGCATGTACTTCTTACATATGGACATGAGGAAATGCCAATTTTTCCGTCACGTAAAAGTTAAGGGTCAATGAGCAGAACTGACTGGGATGCTCAGGGGAGTGAATATTTATAGTATTGCAAATTTTATACAATCAATTTTTTTAGTGGAAAAGCTTACTGTAATCATGAGTTTTGGGAACTGCCTCTAATTTAACTACTTATGTGCAGAAATCCCAAATAGCAATGCAATTCTACCTCAGTGTTATTTCACAATACCTTAAAGGGAAAACCACACTGCTCAAGTGAGCTGGTCAATGGGAGTTCTGCTGAGATATTACATAGCTGACTTCAGGGAAGTCATATTTTTCTTCAACTTTTTTTAAATTTCCAGGCTAATATTCTTTTTGGGGGTTTTGTTTTTTGTTTTTTGGGGGTTTTGTTTGTTTGTTTGTTTTTGCACCAAGGATCGAACTCAGGACCTTGCACTTGCAAGGGGCAGTGGAACCACTGAGCTAAATCCCTGGCCCCCAGGCTGATATTCTTGCCGTCATTTTGTGATAGACCAAACTCCAAATTCTACCTGTGGAGCATTGTGTTAGGCAGCTTTCCATTGCTATAACAAAATATATGAGAGATGATCAACTTAAAAAGGATAAAGGTTTATTTTGACTTACAGTTTGGGAGGTTTCAGTATATAGCCTTATTAGTTTTGGGCCTGTGGCGAGGTAGAACATCGTGGCAGGAGAGCACGGTAGAAGAAAACTCTCAGCTCATGACAGCTGGGACAAAAAAGAGAGGAAGAAGATGGGGCTAGTGACCCAATTTCTCCTTAAAGATCATTTTCCTGAAGGGTGGAGTGGGTGAAGAGAAGCTAGGGGAATGGGGAAAAAGATAAGAACCAAGACCCGTCATGTAAAAGTACAAGATCCCAATGATGAATGTAACTGTACTGTATACATAAAATGTACCAATAAAGAAAAAAAAAAAGATCATGTCCCCAGTGACTTAACCTTCTCCCAATAGGCCCTACCTCTTAAAGCTTTCACCACCTCCCAGTAGTGCTATGGTGTAGGAACCAAGTTTAGTACATGGGCCCTTGAAGGGACATTTGAGATTCAGACTACAGCAAGCATTTTGACCCATTTCTCTTGTAGTCTGTATTGTGTGGTCTTTGGTGGCACTGAATTTTATAAACATGAAAAGGCTTCTTCTGCTTTGGCAGCTGGTTAAGGCCTATGTGTCCGCATCTTTCCTGCCTTATAAAAAGGGACACTCACACAGTACACTACACTACTCTAAGGAGTACCATGTGCATGGACCACTAGGGCACCTCTAAAGGTGTACTGGGACAATCAATGTTCACAATACTCCAGGAAAATCCTTCTCATAGAATACCCGTCTAAATGTACAAGAGGTGATCAGAAATATGATGAAGGCTCAAATTTTAAAAATTTATTATAGTTAAAAACATCGCTACTTACTTCCCTCAAGATATTTCCCCTTGCTTCAAGCACACTTATTCCATTGTTGTTGCCACTTTCTGATGTAGTTCTGGAGTCCTCTTTCACAGTGTCTTTAGTCGCACTGTCGTGGCTGCCTCAATGTCCTCAATTAATTCAAAGCATTTAGTTTTCATGATCATTCTCACTTTTATACAACAAAAGTTGCCTGGTGCCAGATCCAGTGAGTAAGGTGGATGAGGGCAAACCAAAGTTCTCACAAGACCGCCTTTCTATCGATGATGCTTGGCAACAACATTCACTCTATGTTTTACTGCATTCTGTAAAGACATCCATGAAAGAGAACTTACAGAACTGCTTCAGAAATTGACAGGAATGAAGAGAGAAGTGTGTTCAAAGTGAAGAGGATGATGTTTGAGAGGGATTAATGGCAATGTGTCTTTTACTGTAATACCCTTTTTATTTTTTATTTATTTTTGAGGGGTGGTACTGGGGATCGAACTCCGGTGCTTGTGCTTGCAAGGCACACAGCGGCACGACTGAGCTAAATCCCCAGCCCTGTAACATTTTTTAAAACTTAAGCACACAACACATTTTTTGCTCCTACCTCGTAAGGTTCAACTCTGTCATTTAGCATGTGGTGATTGTTTGGTTGAGAAACATAGGCCCAAGATTTATGAAGCATGCCTGTTCCCGAGTCTATTCCTGAATCCAGGACTCATCCGTCCACGCTACTGGAAAGCTGTATGTCTGGGCCAGTTTTCTGGCCACATTCAATTGCTTTTACCTATGCATGCTTTGGTGGGAGTCATGAGCCACAGTGGAGGATATAATATGAAATACGTTTCCTGTTGACCACAGTTCTCAGATGCCCCAATCAAGGACCTGGCTCCAATATTCTTACCTCTCTGGAAGGGCTCATGGCAGAAACTCCTTTCTGATCTCACTGTTGGGAGCACTATGTTTTCCCCAAACCAAGCAGTTGATTTGATTTGATGCATGGGCACCAGTACTCATGCAGTGAAAGCTGCTTTCATGCCTGCATGCACTGACTATCAGAAAGCAAATGTGCAAGTAAGCGGCTCAGCATCCACTGGTACAGAAACGACGCAGTATACGCTTTACCCGGTTCCCAGCTTCACGCACTTTAATTAATGTAACACATATTTTCTGGATTCCTGACAGGTGCCAAACACTGGTAGACACTGCCCTGAATATAAGAGAGAAAAAATCCTACCCTCGGGAAGCTTATAGCCCAGTAAGGGACTACGTATAAATAAATACATGATAAGTTTATATATAATGTACATATAAAGTAGAAAATAAATTGGAGAGGGGGAATAGAGTTCAAAGTGGTGACTTTAAAGAGAGAGAGAGAGCTCTAGAAAGGACTTACTTAGCAAGACGGTGCCCTGGAGCCAAGCCTGAAGGAGATGACTAGTGCCCTGTGTGGGTCGCGGTGGCCAACACACCTGGAGATCAGGAACAGCAAGCTCACACGCCCAAGGCAGGAGTGGGCCTCGCATGTGGGGCGGCAGCAGGGGTCTGGTTGGCTGAAGTGAAGCAAGTGTGGTAGAGATAGAGTCAGACACATGAACCAAAGCAAGACCTTGCTGGGCCGTGGAGATCTCTGCAGGACTTTGACCTTAATGCTGAATGAGATGAGAAACCAGCAGAGGGTTCTGAGGAGAGACTGGTGTTCTTTACAAGGATCACTCCAGTTAATGAGATGAGAACAGACATAAGAGGCAGAAGCCGGGAGACCAACAGAAAACAACTGCAGGAACCCAGAGGCTAGTGGTAGGAGGAGCAGGTGAGAGGGGGCCGAATCCTGGATCACAGGGTTTGTTGACAGACGCAATGTGAGGCGTAAAAGAAGGAGGAGTGGAAGGATAGAGAGTCTTCAGCTATGCTCTCTCCCATGAAAGAGAAAGCAGGGCAGGAGATTTGGATATTTTAAGTGTAAGGGACCTGCTGGGGGTCATGTGGAGAGGATTGAACCTGAGTTCTGGGCAGAAGTCCTGGGTGGAGAGCAACCTGCTGACTGGCGGGGAGGCAGGTGCTGCAGGAGATGACCATCCACATGTGTGAATATAGGCATTCCCATGACTGAGCCCTGGGACACCACAAGGCTGGCTTTATTATTTTTTTAGCTTAATTTCCTTGGCTCTTATTAAACAAATCTTCTCTTCAGCTGTATAAACCTCCTTAAACCCTTTTCAGTCAAATAGCATGGAAACAGTGCAGCAGAAGTCACATCAATTCGTCCCTTTAGGCGATGTTTAATGCCACTAATGGGCCAAGTATGAGGAACTGACTGGCTATAACCAGACAAAGTGTCGATCTTGTGAAACTTAGAGTGGAAAGGATGACACGTACTTGGCAGGTAAGCACACGATTAAGATAACTGCAGATTTTAACAGATCTAACATGGGAACCCAGAACAGACAAAGGTCCAGAGAGTTTCCCTGTGAATGTGCTACTTGAACAGAAGCTGAAGTGATGAGAGGCCATATGTTGTTATGGGTGAAGAGCATCAGGCCAGGGGAACTGCTGTGCCAGGGCTGGAGATGAAAACAGGCTTGGCTTGTTGGATGAGAGAAGCTAGGCTGGCTGGTGAGGCTGGAACACAGCTCCCAAGGAGAGAGTGAGAACTCTGACTCCTCTTTCAAGAGCCATGGGAAGCCACTGCAGATTTCCCAGCAGCAGATATGATCTGTCCTGATTGTCAAGTGTAGAAGCGTCCTTCAGAGGGGCAGGGAGAGAGTCCCCTAGAGGATGCTTCAGTGACAGTGACAGGGATGGTCAGGACTGGGAGTTATGCAGTGGGACAGGGTCTCAGGAGTATTTTCGAAGACCTGGCTGATGGATTGAAAGAAGGAAGAGAGAAGTTAACAATGACTCCTGGGTTTGGGCTAGGGCAACAGGACGGATATTGATACTGTTCTGGAGATGGAGTGGGCAAGTTTCAAGGAGAAAGAGTTTTGCTACAACAATACTAAGTTTGAGGTAACTATTAGTCACTTGGAAACTCTGCATGTTATCTACAAAATTAGACACACATTCATCCAGTTACAGTTTGCTGAGTAAGTGAGTCGGTGCCAGCACTTTATCGATAAGAAAGGCCAGACAGAGAGTTAAGGAGTGGTGGCTCAGAATGATGATACTAGCATTAGGAAGTTGTTCTACTGTTGCCATCTTAGCCACCTGCCAAGGTGTGGACTGGGAACAATTATGTTTATTCTCCAGCTGGAGCATCTGAGCCTTTAGAGGTTTCAGAACTTGCCTAATGTGCCCACTTCCAGGGACAGAGCAGCTTATACCTGTGTCTTCTCATCCCCATGTTGGAGCTCTTTCCATCCCACATGAAGCTCTTGTCAGTGTTGCTTGTCCCCCAAGAGAGCCACATTGGAAGGCACCCATGTGGTGTGACCCCAACTATGACCCTTGAGACCGTACTGAGTCTGGCTAGGTAGAAGCTGTTGGACCTGACCCCAGCCCGAAAGAGGCCTTGGCTATCAGTAAGAACCAGAAGTTGACTGGAACTTCCAAACAGGCTTGATTAAATTCTGTACCAAAAACACGACACCTTGCCCTGGTGAGGCAGGAACATCACAGGGAAAAGTTGGGCTAGGTTTTGGAATGGAATTCAGGCCAGGTTTCCTCTGCAGCAGTCCAGCCTTTTCTCCAGGTGGTTTGCATCATCAGGCCTACTTAACCAGAAGGGCAAGGATGGGAGGGATCAGGTACAGCACCTCTCCCAAGGGCTTATGCCTTTAATGTCCCAGTTTCTAATTGTACAATTTCACAACTTACTTTGCCGCCTTCCCTTTAAGAAAATTTGCTTTTATGAATTTCCACACCAAAGGTAACTATAGGTTACAAGTAATGTATTAAGTAATGTATTACAAGTAATGTATTAAGTAATAATCATAAGAATGAACCTCAAATTGAAGGGTAAGAATCACTGGGGAAAAGAAGCAGTGTTGTGCAGGGCCCGAGAGCTTCAGTCTGAAGCTAGATTGCTTGCCTTTGCTCCCAGTGTACACTTACTAGTCATATGCCTTTATGGACATTTCTTACACCTGCAACAGCTCAGTTTAGTCATCTGTAAAATGGAGATAATGATAGTACCTAGTCAAAGATTAGACTGAGGATTCAGTGATTAGTCCATGTTAAGCATTTGGAACATGCCTAAGAAAAGTATTCCATATGTAAAAGTCGGTATTTTTTTTATTGGCAATAGTATTATTTATATACCTGAGGACCTTAAAAATGCTGAGTCAGATCCAGAGTTTCTGCTTCAGTAGATCTGGAAAGAATGTTTTTTCAAAGTCACTGAAAGAGATCTGGATACAACTGGACTAAGGTGATGCACTCAGAAACCCTGATCTATGAGGCAAAAATGGACAGCCAAGATTCAGGAAAGGCGAGAACTACAAGGAGAGAAATGGGGGCAGAACACAGTGCACACTTCCTTGATTCACTGTTTCATGTTCCTCAATGTGATGTGTTTAGAATGGAATCCAGTGAGCTCTTGCGATAGATAACAAAGATAGTTTCTAAAGAGAATCATTTAACTTGATTTCCCCAAACATATATAATTATTTTATTTTTATATGCTTTTTATACTACATTATTTTATGAAGATATAATTTACATACCACAAAATTCAATCTTTTGAAGCATGCAATTCAATAGTTTATCACATGTCCACAAAATGGTGCACCATTACCACTTTCTAATTACAGAATATTTTCATCATCCCATCTCAAGGAAAAAAATGTCTATTAATATCATCCTCTATGCTGTCCTCCCAGCCCCTGGTACCACTAAGCTACTTTCTGTTTCTTTGGGTTTGCCTCTTCTGGATATTTCGTGTGAATAAAATCACATAATCCACAGCCTTTGTCATTAGATTCTTTCACTTAATATTGTTTTCAAGGACACTGTAGCACATATTAGTATTCCATCCCTTTACTGGCTGAATAGTATTCCATTGTGCAGCTATATGTATAACATTTTGTTTGTTCATTCATCAGTTAATTCATCAGTTCATTCATCAGTTAATTGCCATGGGCTCTCTCCATTTCTTTGGCCTCTATGAATCATGCTGCAATGAAATTCATGTATACTTATTTGTGTAAACCTATCTTTCCTTTCTCTTAATTATACACATCTAAAGTGGAATTGTTAGAGAAAACATGGTAACTATGCCAAACTTTCTAAAGAATTGCAAAACCATTTTCCAACTATTTTATATTTCTACCAGCAATGTATGAGAGCTATAATTTCTCTACATTCTCACCAATACTTATTGTTTGCATTATCTGCCTTTTATATCTTAGCTATTGTGTTGTGTGTGGTCTCTTACAGTGATTTCTTTCCATTTCCTCAATGATGAGTGATGCTGAGACTTTTTTCATGTGCTTCTTAACCATTTGTCTATTTTTCTCGGGGAATGTCTATTCAACTCTGTCCATTTTTAAATTGGGTTCTTTTCATTGTTAAGTTGTATGAGTTCTTTGTATATTCTGGGTATTAGATCCTTTGCAGATATATGACTTGCAAATATTTTCTCCTGTTCTGTAGATTGTCTTTGGAAGCACAGAAGTTTTCAGTTTTGATGAACTTCAACTTACCTATGTTTTCTCTTTGGTGCTTGTATTTCTGTGACATATTTAAGAAACCACTGCTGAATCTAAAGTCATGAAGATTTATGCCTATATTTTCTTTTAAGAATTTATAGTGTTAGCTCCTATATTTACATCCTTGATCCATTTTGAGTTAATTTTGTCTATGATGTGAGGTAAGGAATCCAATTTCACCTTCTATATGTACCATTATACCAGTACCAGAGCATGAACTAGATATTAACGGAGTCCTAGAGGCTCTCTTGTGTCCCCTTCCACTCATCCAGCTACTGTCCCTGACAAAACTACCATCTTGACTTCTAATTTTGTGTTTTTGTTTTTGAACTTCATGGAACTGAAATCATATAGTACGTACTGTGTACCTCCTCATCTCTTTCACTAAACATTATGCTTTACTGCTTCATTATGGTATTTCATATAGTTGGAATTCATGCATTCTCACTGCTGTACGGGATTTATAGACATTGATTAACCCCCCAAAAAAAGTGGAACTAGGAGGGAAGGTGAGGCAAGGGGAGAACTGGAGTGTTGGGTGAAAATGATCAGTGTTATATGCATGCACAAATCTGTCGAAATGAAATCCATTAATTTGTACAGCATTAATAAAAAAGAGCAAAAAGGGTAAAAAAGCAAACACTACAAGAAAAGTATCTAATCAACAGATTCACAACAACATTCAGCTAATGTACAAAAATATTTAGCTAATTACAAAGGAAGAAAGAACACCCCAGTATTACCTCATTTTTTCTCCTTTTTATCATTCAATTAAGTATGCAATAGTATAACACTGGAGTTTTTCACATGCAGTTTTTGTCTTAGTCCTTTTGGGCTGCTGCAAAAAACTTCTAAAAGCTGGGAGTTTATAAGCAACAGAATTTTATTCATCATCAATCTGGAGGCTGGCAGTCCAAGATTAAGGCAGAGTCAGTGCCCAGCGAGTGCCCTTTTCTGTTACACACAGGCCTTCTTGCTATTTTCTGACATGGGAGAAGGGGCAGAAGGTCTCTCTAGTATCTCAAAAGGCACTAGTCCCATTCATGAGGACTCTGTCTAAATAATCTGATCCCCTGCCACAGCCCTTCCTCCTGATGCCACCACTTAGGGCAATAGGATTCAACATGTGGGTCTGAGGAGACACAAACACTCAAATCATAGTCAAACCCTGATGACTGTGCCTTCTATTGTTGCCCTGATCATCTATACATGGACTTTCCCTTTATTTCTTTGTTGTCCAGGGCATCTCTGTCCCTTACTCTTCTAACTCATGTATGATATTCTGCTCTTGCTTAAAATCTATGACAATTTTTTTCGGGAGCAAAAGAATGAGAAAAATAATAAAGGAAGGCTTTCTTCTTGTAGGTAGAGGAGATTTCCTTGATGCACAGAAGAAACAATGTAGGGGGAACCAGACCATGCGCTGCGGCCTCCTTTCCCTCCCATAGTTACAACCCCTCTGCTCTGTCTGTGTGGCTACATTTTATACAAGGACCCTTGCCTGATACTTCCCAGTGGTCTCATTTTCATACGTTCTGTATATCTGGATTGGCATTGTGATTTTAAGGACAAGGATACTATCTCCTACTTTTTATATCCATCCTCCACTTTACCCTAAGTGACTTTCATGCTGACTCTCTTTCTTTCCCCCCATGTTGAACCTCTTTTTTCTCCAGTTCTTGCTTTTTAGATTTGGGGAAACTATGATATAGAATTGTGCATCCTGCTGTTGCTTTCTCACCCTCCCTGTCTTCAGGGCTTTGGGTCCCAGGCTAGGATGAAGAGATATGATTATATTTAGAATATGCTGTTGATCTCTCCTTATCGAGTTTAAAGAGAAGCTGGTTTTATAAGGGTCAGAGGAAATAGCTATGCTTTTTGAAAGCACAGATGCATTTTTTGCCTGAGTGTCTAGCAAAAGAAATTAATCAAAACAGTTTCAAGATTATTTTCACACTTTGTGAGCAGTAGGGAGAAACAAATTAACAAAAATAAGGTATAGTAGGAACTCTATTTTATTACTTAAACACTCAACTTGAAAGGTATTTATTTGTAGTGAAACCCACTCATTTGCTCACCCTGCTGTTCCATGTAGGCTGACACCACTGCCGAGACCTCCAATAACCCTGTGATAGACAAAGATAAACAGGCACTTTCTCAGAACTAAGTTAAGCTTCCTTCAGAGATGTCAGGACAACTAGTGTACAAGAGGTCCTGACTGCTGGGAAAGGAGGTGGGGACCCGTGAGTTCTCGATGGCTCAGACACAAGAACTTCAGAGGGTTCCCAGCTGCTGGTTTGGAGGGTATGGAGCTAAATTCCGAGGGTCTGAGAAAAGAGTGAATATCACAACAAATCTCTAAGCCTAAACTTGATCGGAAACTAATTTGATTTGTATTCATAGTACAAAGTGGGAATTCTCTGGAAATGAGATCACTAACTCATGCTCATGACGAGGATATTCCTGGAGGTGGCAAAACCTTAGCAGTTTGGGAAATCTGGTCCCAAACTTGAATGCCTCTTCTCCATGCATGTTCTCCATCCTTTGGGTAAGATTCATGATGAATTTACCCTGTTTTTATGGCTTATAGGAGTTGACTTCATTTTTTAAAAAAATTACATAAACCCTGGATCAACTGATACATTTGACTTTTCCTTGGGAACAAGACCTGACTTCCTATTAACCATCTCCTCCTCCAGAGCTGTTGTGCCATCTCACTGTAGCCATTACAAAGACAAAAAAAAAAAGCTTGCACCAATCACAAGATATTCTTGTCCCCAAGAGGCTGCTGTAATGCTGTGATTGCTAAAACAGTATTGCTTCTCTGCAGAGCAGCTACCTAGAGAGATGGAGGCAGGGAGGAGGGATGTGTGGCCAGTGGTCAGATGCTAATGATGACATTGGTAAAGATCAGGCTTTACTACTTAAGGGCTATGTGGGTGTTTGGGTAAGCTACTTTCTTGGAACCTCATTTCTTCCTCTGAAAAACTGAGATAAGGATATTTACCTCAAAAAGCTAATTTGAAGCACAAAGAAACAACGTGAAAGCAATGGATAAATTATAAAGTGACACACAAAGGGAAACATCATTTCTTTGTCCTTTCCTATAATCCTTCCGGGGAATTTCCTTTTCTTTTGAACCCCACCCCAATCCCAAACCCAGGGAAAAATTCCAGGCATTCAGAAGGTACTCAGTAAAAGTGTTTTTCCTTATCTAGGTAAATAAAATATTGAATAGATGAGTGGACTTGGTCATTTAACAAATACTTACTGTGTACCCACCGAGTTTCAGAGAGTGTGGCAGGTACCAAAGAAACAGCTGTGAAGAGAACAGACCGAAAGCCACTCTCTCGTAGTTCTTCCATGACAGAGAAGGGAGAGCCAGAACACAGAAACCATTACTCATGGCAGAGGCGCTGAGTGGGGAGGCTGTGAAGGAAGCAATGCAGAGAAAGAGGGATGAGGAGAAGCCCAGGTGGGTGCGGCTCGCAAGAGATGGCCAGGAACTTCCCAAAAGCTCTGTCTCACAAAGGTTGAATTTTGACGGGGAGTGGAGTGAGCTGGCTTCCTTGACTCCTCTCTAAAGCGCTGTCATCTTCCTCCCCACTCAGCTGGTCCTAGGCATCCAGCAGCCAGTTTCGGGGTCAGAAGCCAGACGACAGCTGTGAGGGACAAGCTGGGCAATGGAGGGAGATCCAGGGGCAGCGCTCCAGGTCACCCGACCATGGAAATTACATCACCTTGGGAAAGACTCTCCACCTCGGTCGGGTGTGAAAAGGTCTGTGTTTCCTTGAATAGAACTGGACAGAGACCAGTTTCACGTGCTTCAAGCCCTTCTCTGTTTGAGTTGTATGAATGACACATTTCTGTCCAGACTAACAGCTGTTAATTTCCTGCCAACGCTGCCCTAATGATTCTTCAATGGCATAGAATGACCACAGGCACAGAAACACAAGTTAAGGTTTTATTTAAAAAAGGAAAAATTTTACAATTCTTCTCCACATCTCCCCTGCTATTCAACTTCAGCCATTGCCATTCCTGAGCAAGCTTCCTCCCTTCTGCATCTGTGTGCAGTATTCACAGAGCTCATACTTACGTGAGCCACTATGACTATTTTTTGACTTTAGGGAATCATCAGTTTTCTGTCTTACATCAACAGTAGTGGAAGAAACCTACAGAAAGTGATTTAGAACCATGCAAGTCCATGGCTCCATGGCCTAAAGAAGCTATCTGGCCAAGGATGGTAAATAAATCATACCTTGCAGCCCCATCGCAGATGGCTGGAGTTGGTTCTATCCTGCAATGGTCTGTGAAGGAGTCTCAGGTAATTAGTTGGGATGAAAAATGGATAGCGATTGATCAGCCATGCCTGCCATAGACAAACCGTGGTAAAGGGCCAGTCCTATTAGGTATTTACCATGCCTAATCTAGATCCAACGTCTCCTTTAACAAGTGAAGAAATGGTTATTCAGAGAGCCGAAGTGACTGAGTCAAAGTTATATAACCAGTAAGAAGCAGAGTCAAATCTGGAATCCAGCCCTCTAGATTTCTACCTGAGTGCTGTTTCAACACCAGCTCCTTTTGCTTTCATCCATCCATCTATAGTCTGGAGAAGGTTGGTTCTAGAGATGAGCAAACTGGTGAGCTCTGTTTAATGCCTGACACTTGGCTCTTGGTCATGAGCTTTTCCCACAGTCCCTGCATGGTTCCCACTCTCTCTGACTCTCCCAGCAGGGTTACAAACCTCTGACTGCTATGAAATAGCAGGCAAAATGGGGGTGCTGGCCACGCAGAAATCTACAGTGGGTGCCTCCTGTTCCTAGGCCTGAAGTTACCTCTTCTCCCTGTCATCAAATTTTCCTCACTGTTCTTATCACTCCAGTTTGGTGAGGCTTGAGCTTATAGTATGCAGAGAATTGTCTTTATTTATCTTTCAGAGCAACATTGACGTAAGTTGTATTTATTTTTATTTAAAACTTAATCTTCTTAGCTAAACTGATTTATTTGGTGGGAGAAGATATTCCATGTGGATGCAACTAAAACTGTTCTACCAAGTTGACTTCATTTTTTTTAAAAAAATTAAATAAACCCTGGATCAACTGATACATTTGATTTTCCTTGGGAACAAGACCTGACTTCCTATTAACCATCTCCTCCTCCAGAGCTGCTGTGCTACCTCACTGCATCAAGCCCTGTTCTTCCCTCATGTGTTGTAAGTTCTCCTTTGATTTGGAGTAAGAAGAAAATTTATTCATTTCAACACTTATTAAGAGACTACATGCCTGGTGTGATAGCTCATTCCTTAATCTCAGAATTCTGGGAGGAAGTCAAGGGGGATTACAAGTTGCCCAGCACTGGTAATTTAGTGAAACTCTGTCCAGAAGTAAGAGCAGGAGATGTAGCTCTGTCAGGTCCTAGGCAGAGCACTCAGGATTACAAAAGAGCACAACAGAGCACTCCCTTTGGGAAACACACCTGGTCTTTACAAGGTACAAATACAATGAACCAGAGCAACACAACTGTAACCCTTGCACTTTACCAATGATTTATCTCACTTAACTCTCATTCTGAATCTACTCTTCTTGTGGTCATGAACTGCATCCCTTTTATTCTCATAACCCCAACACCAAGTGCAGTGCCTGGCACATGGGACCTAGCAAGACTCAACTGAATACCTGATTCCTTAAAACCAACCACCCTCAAAGGTAGGTGTCATTTTCTCCCTTTTATAGATGAAGGGCTAGGGTTGATGGGAGCCAAGAAACCCTTCCAAGGTTTCATAGTGATGAGGACTTTGGGAATTTGTTTTTAAATGCTTTGCTTTTTCACTTCCTCTCTTCCTGTTTTCTTATCATCAAAGGCACAAGCTGGATGTTCCCAAGATTCATCAAACTAAATTTTACAACCAACATCCAAAGTTGATAGAGCAATGTGTATACCCATTTTCCATGGGAGAGTTGTTTTTTGTTTAAGCACACATATTCTGCTATCATTACATTGCTGCAATTTGAGCTTACTATTTTATTTTATAACCCATTCACACTACTCCCTAATCTGTGCTCTGCACTCAGCGATGACCACTCAGACATTTTTAAAGTTCCTGACTGTCTGTAAAATCAACCTTATCTTAAGGACTATGTGAAACACATTTCACTTCCAGACACTCAAAATTGTTTTACTTGTTTTCTCTCCAGGACAGCATCAGGCCTTGGATGGTTCAGGACAGCCCTCAAATCATCTCTTCCCTTAAGACCAAGACAATATTTCTTAGAAATAATAATTCTTGATTTAGAAGAAAAACACAAACTTTAAAATGTTGTGGGATCATACAAAAGCCAATTATATTTCAATACACCAACAATGAAAAAAACCAAAAATATTACATTAAGAAATAATTCAATTTATAATAGTATCCAAAAGTTGAAAATATTTAGAAGTAAATTTAACAAAAGAAGTGAAAGTTACACACTGAAAACTACAAAACACTGTTGAAGCAAATGAAAGCTCTAAATACATATAAAAATATCTGGTGCTGCCTCTTCTGCCCAGAGCCGCCATGGGCTCCAGCACCAGGAAAGTATCCTGGGCCCCAATCCACCGCGGAAAGGAGAGCCACGCCCTCTCCCACCTGGAGCCGCCATCGCTCCAGTGCCACACAGATGCCCCTGAACCCCTTACCCCCACATCCTGAGGGCACTCTCAGACGTCCTGATTGTGCTAGTATTTGGACCCACTCTGCAGAGGCAGAGGTGGTCATAAAGAGTATTTTTTCTGAGTTCCCAACTTTCAACATCTTTAAAGAAAGGGCATGGGAAACCTGTAGTAGAATGGTGTGGAGTTCAACTGTTCAGAAGGTTGGGGAACTCAATCTGGACCTTGCAGCCTGATGTCAGTCTTCATCATGGGGTTCAGCCATCAGCTAAGATCAGGGGTCTTGCATCCTAGTTCTGTCTGAGCCCCCATCCTAAATTGTAATTATACTATATTGAAAAGTTTGTTCACTGCAGACGTGTTCTGGACTGCTTCTTGATTTCAATTTAATTCAAAGGGTTTAAGGGTGATAGACTAATGACTACCACAGGTGGTCAGTTTCCAAGTTGTGCTTGATCATAATGTGTTGCTGATTGTATCGGTTGGGATAAAGGATTGTGGTTGATTTGATGAGCTGTTTTCTCTGATGTTATGAAGATGAGAATGTCTGTGGGTCATTTAGAGACCCAGAAGCTAAGGAGCAACTATATCAGGAAGATTTTGGTGATGACCCAGAGATTAAACCAAGGACAGCCCCACAACAAAAATAAAAATGAGAAAACACTTAAGCAAGACACAAGGACAGACTTCCAGTTCACCAATGGCAAACAGTAGGACAAATGAGGATGAAAAGGCCGATAGTGAACCACCAGGACACCCTGAACTCAATGCACATCAAGTAACAAAACAGATCAATCAGGCTCTAGAAAAATTCAAAACAGAAATAATTTCCCAGATAATGATAGAGATGGTGAGCAAAATGAAAGTCGTGATTTGAGACTCTAGAGCAGAAACTGACAAAAAAAATAGATGAGCTCAGGACCATGATAGAAGCCATAAAGGCCCAGCATAAGAAAGAAATGGAAACAATGAATGCCCAACATAGGAAAGAAATGGAATCCATAAAACAGATTCAAACAGATATCCAGGAGATTAAACACTCCATTGAAAGTGTAAGCAACAGAATAAAATAATGCAAAGATAGACTCTCAGATATAGAAGATAAGATTGCAGTTAGTGACCATGAAAGAGAGGTCTCTTAAAAACAGTAGGGGATCATGAGGAATCAATCCAACAACTCCTAGATGATGCAAAGAAGAATAGCATAAGACTGATAGGAATCCATGAAGTAGTAGGAGAAAATACAAATGACTTAAAAAAGCTGTTCACAGAATTAATGACAGAAAACTTCCCAAACAGAGGGGAAGAATTTGACATTCAGATAAGTGAGGCATATAGGACCCCAACTGGCCACAGTCAAAAAATATCTACACCTAGATATATAATAATTAAGATCCCAGAAACCCAACAGAAGAACAAAATACTACAAGTGGTAAGAGAAAAGAAACAAATCACATGCAAAGGAAAGCCCATCAGAATCACAGCTGACTTTTCAACACAAACCCTTAGGGCAAGGAGAGCCTGGAGTGAGAGATTTCAAGTACTAAAAGAGAACAACCTCCAACCTAGACTGATGTATTCTGCAAAACTGGAGGTTTCATTTGACCCAGCCATCCCTCTGCTGGGTATCTTTCCAAAAGAACTAAAAGAATCATATCACAGAGAAGTATGTGCACCCATGTTTATAGGGGCACAGTTTGTAATAGCTAAATCTTGGAAACAGCCCATTTGCCCATCCGTTGGAAACTGGATAAAAAAGATGTGGTTTTTCTATAAAATGGAATATTACTCAGCCATAAAGAATGAGAAAATAGATTCATTCATAGGAAAATGGATACATATTGAAGATATACTCCTAAGTGAAATAAATAAGTCACACATGTGTAAATACTGAATAGTTTCTCTGGTGTGAATAATCTACAATAATACATAAGATTACTGACATTTAAATGGGAAGAAAGGAGCTAAAGGTGTAGGGAAGGTGGGATGGGTAGGGGAAGGGTAATAAGGGAAAAGAAAAAAATGTGAGATAATGAAAAGATGGAAATAAAGTATTTGTAGATGGGGAGGGGAGGAGGGGGTGAAGGGAGGGCAGGGGTAAGGGGAAAAAATGAGAATCAAGACTTGTCATGTAGAGGTACAAGATCCCAACAATGAATGTAACTGTACTGTATCCCTAAAATGTACCAATAAACTCAATTAAAGCTGAAAAAAAATGGATGGGGAAATAAGACACTTCCACGACAAAGAACACCTGAGAAACTACGTGAATAGCAAACCAGCACTACAAGCAATTCTAAACAAGATCTTAGAAAAAGTCAATGAAGGCAACAGCACCATGAGGCCCAACAGAGCAAATCAAATAGGCAAGGCAAGAAACTAAAAGGAGAAGGTGAAAAAGTAAAAAAGAGTCAACAAAAGGCTAATAACATGACAATGAAAAGTCAGAACATATCAGTTATAACCATCAATGTCAATGGCCTCAACTCACCAATCAAGAGAAATAGACCAGCAGAATGGATTAAAAAGCAAAATCCAACAATATGTTGTATACAATAAATACACCTAGTGCAAAAAGAAGCCCATAGACTAAAAGTGAAAGGATGGAAAACAATTCTCCATGTAACAGAAGCCCAGAAAAAAGCAGGGGTAGCAATCTTATTTGCAGACAAAGTAAATTTCAAACCAAAACTGATTCTAGTATTATTGATGTAGGACGGTACTGTATCATACCTCTGTGAATGTAAAATATCTTTGTACCTGCTTTATGATATGTAGTAGGGACCATGCTTTATCAGAGCTATTTTTTAATGATATTACTCTACAATGTTCTCTTTCCAGATGATGATTAAGATGCTAATAAAAAAATGGTGCCAGGTATCACAATAGCAACAGAACTTTGCTGTCTTCTTGGTATTATTCTTTTCCTTGTTTTTTTGTTTTTGTTTTTTTAATGGAATGTGCTGAATGTCTATAATTTTGTTCAGATAACTGCAGAACCTGGAAAAGCTGTTGCTGCTATTGATGCATAACATACTATTATTGGTCTTTTTATATAAATATAAAT
>NW_022900945.1:27805867-27815393 GCF_012274545.1 Fukomys damarensis | reverse complement strand
TATACATATATATATATAATTTAATTTTTAGAAACTTTAACTGTGCTGTCAACTTTGTGAAAAGTTATCCCAATTTACAGTGTTGAGTTGGCATTGTACAGAAATTGACAGCCATGTTCATCTAGAAATGTTAATTTTTTTTCCATTTGTACAGGGGTAATGCACTGTATTAAATATGTAAGGTCATATCTATGTAATAATAATACTAATAAAGTATTCTCTAAATAATGAAAAAAAAAGAATAAGATAAAACTACAAGAGCAAGAAGCAATTTAAATATGTTCAGGGACCATTTTCATCTCCAGAATTAAGGATTATTTTGATGTTACATCATTGCCTTTTCTCTTTTACTTTCCTTTTTAGTTTTATGTTAGGATTCCCTATTTTTAATGTTCATACAGAGATTTCTTTAACTGAAATACCGAATAGTTTCTCTGGTGTGAAAAACTATGATAGTACACAAAGTCCTAATGAGATAATTAATAATGTGAAATAGGAAGTAAAGGGCTAAAGGTGTAGGGAAAGTGGGAAGGGTGGGGGAAAGGTAATAAGGGAGAGGGAAAAAATATGAGAAATTAACAAAATGGAAATAAAGTGTTTGTAAATGGGGAGGGGAGAAGGGGGTGAAGGGAGGGCAGGGACAAGGGGAAAAAATGAGAATCAAGACCTATTATGTAAAGGTACAGGATCCCAATAATGAATGTAACTATATTGTATACCTAGATTGTACCAATAAACTCAATAAAAAGAATAAAATTTAAAAAATCTGGTGCTTATGGACTGAATAACTTAATATTGTACAATGGCCTGACTCTACAGATTGGTCTACACATCCAACAAAATTCCCATGAAAATATGAGCAAGATTTTTTTTTCAGCAATTGACTTTCTGATACTAAAATTTACATAGAAATGCTAGAAACTCAGAGGGACCAAAACTGTCTTGAAAAAGAACAAATTTATAGGACTCATACATCCCAATTTCAAAGCTTATAGCAAACTACAGTAATCAGAACAATGTGCTATTTGTATAAGAAGAGAAATATAGATCAAAGGATTAGAATTGAGCATATAGATATAAACCTTTACATTTATGGTTAATTGATTTTTCTCCCAAGAATGCCAAGACAGTTCAGCATGGGAAAGAATAGTTTTTTTAAAACACATGGGACTGGGTCAAGTGAATATCCATATGCAAAAGAATGTTCCAGAAGTGGTGACACACTTGTATAATCACAGCACTTGGTAGGCTGAGGCAGGGGGGTTCAAAAGTTAGAGCCCAGCCTGGGCTATATAGTGAGGTCCAGGCCATATATAATGAGACTGTCTCAAAAGCCAAAATGCCAAAACAAGAAAAATGAATTTGGATTATTTCCTCAAATCATTTACATAAAAAAAAACAAAAACTTGAAATGGATTGAAGAGCAGTACATGAGTTAACACTGCCAAGCTCTTAGAAGAAAACAGATGTAAATCTTCATGATGTTAGATTTGGCAATGATTTCTTAGTGATCATTAGCACTTAGTGACCTTAGCACTAAAGCACAAGCATCCGAGGACAAAAGTAGATAAATGGGATTGTATCAAAACTGAAAGCTTTTGAGTTTCACAGGTCACTAAGAAGAAAGTGAAAATACGGTATGGGAGAAGATATTTTCACACCAAGTTATCTGCCAAAGTTTTGATGCAGAGCTCTTACAATTCCACAATTAAAAAGACAAATAGCCTAATTTAGAAATGAGCAAAGGATTTGAATAGATTATTTCTACAACGAAGAAATACAAATGTTCAACAAGTACATAAAAGATGCTCGACATCACTTGTTATTAGGAAAATGTGCATCAAAACTCCACCGAAATGCCTCTTCACACCCACTAGGACAGACACAATGCAAAAGAAAGGCGATCCCAGGCTCGTCCCCATTTGCACTGTAGCAAGTCACACTCAGGGAACTCTAAATCTAACTGATGCTCCAATGTTCTTCAGCCTCCCTCTGTGACAAACCCACTGGGTGATCGTCCAGCCTGCACCTGTCTAGGTTTTCTCCTCTTCTCCAAACATTTGTTGAACACCTGCTACATGTTCTGCTCTGTGTTATGGATTGAGAATATACTCATGGCGATGTCTTTAATAGAGCAATCACTTATTTGAATATTTGTAACATGTAAGACATTTTATTGCTTTCTCTACATTGCTGCTTATTTCTGTTTTACTTGGGATTCTCCCAGATACTGAGACAATGATTCAAGTCAAACGTCTTATTTGGGAAGCTTGGGTAGCAATGGCAGAGGAGTAAAGAAGAGACCAAGGAAGGAAAAAGAGCCAGTTCAGTAGGTGGTGTCCATGAAGTCAGCCACCACGGTTAGCCACTGATGCTTGACCCTGTGAGGAAACTCCAGGAAAACATAGGTCTGAGAAGTTATCCCAGCTATTGATTAGTTATATGTATACCGATTCCTCGGTCCCTGGTTATGCACTGGAGCTGGGAATTTGTTCATTGCAAAGCACTGACTGTGCTCCCCTCCCCAGTTCCTAGCAGGCAGAGGTACAGAGTCCAGCAGCTGGTGATGGAAAGAATTTGTGGTGGGGTATGGGTAGGACACTGAGAGGAGGAAATACCCTTCTTCTTTTCATAGAGGATTAAAAATGGTGTATGAGAATATGCACAATGCATTCAAATGCCATAAATTAGGTAAAGGTGAAAAGAAAAATCAAATATAAAAAGAAAAGTAACTCTTTCTGGTAAGGCAATAATTATCCTTTTAGTGGACCCCAAAATACAGATGTTCTCTTGCAGCACACCTTCTGCCAACTGCTCACTGTTCAGAAATAGCCATCGAAAGGGCAAATCAGAGTTGCTGATTTGTTCGCCACAGTAAGGGAGCCACTTTCCGGGCAGTGTCATGGTAATGTTCAAAGGTAGAGTCTTTGGGGTTGGGGTTTAGTTTAAAGTGGGTCTGTCTGTGCAGGAGCTTGACTACAAATGAGTAAGGATCACAGCACAATAATAATAGACTGTGGGACATAGGCAGGCAGTGGTTTTGAGGTGAGGGTTTTAAAGTGTTGGGAAAAATAGTCCCAGCTGTCAATTAGTGAGAAGTTGCATGGTCATGTGTTCATGTAAATGCCTTTGAGGGGAAGTTCCTGAACCAAGCCAAGTGGTTTCTGGACTGGAAGTTGTCTTAAGATTCGCAGGAAGCTGTGAGACTGGAAATGCTCTTTCTCACCTTCTCGTAAACTTATGACATCACCTCTAAAGCAAGGTTTAGTGGAAGCAGCTCTCTAGAATCCAATCACCCACAATCCAGAAATAGCTTCCTACAGTTCTTGCTGAGCCAGGAAGACATGCATGCTCTCCATCACTGAGAAAGAGCAAGGGTAGTGTGTGAAGTCTCGGGGTGGCAGGAGCGAGATGGTTTCTATGGCCATCAGCAGACTATGTCACTCTGCAGCCTGAGCAGAGTGGGCCTAAGGCCACAACTCCTGTGCTGGAAGTGGACCATAGCTCTGTCTCACTGTCCCATTGGGCAGGATCTCTCAGGAACACCAGAAAGAAAGTCATGGCCAGGATAGCCTCCTGCCGTGCTTGGGGGTATCGGGTGCTTTCAACAGGTGCGTACTCTGCTTCACAGAACCACCAACATCATGGGTGATTCCTGTCAGTCTCCCTCGTCCCAGGGCCACCTGACATCAAGGCCCCACACTACAGTGCCTCAGATGCATTTAGAGCAGCTTCCTCTCATCGGGTTCTGACTGCACCTAGCAGGCAGGCAGAGAAGGAGTCTACGCAATTCTTTGGTCTGGCAGAAGAGGAACCTGAAGCTCAAAGCCAGGTCAGCAAAGAGAAAGAGCTGGGAGTGATAACCACATCTTGCCACAGTTCTGAGTTCTCTTCTGGAGTAGAAACCTTTCCTGTGCAATTATCCTTAAGATAACTGTGGTAAAATGGTTGCGTCAGCCTACAGTTACACCAAAATGTTCGAACACTAGAAACTGCTCACTTTAATTGGGAATGTGTTCATTTGGCTGTTAACCACATGGCCTTGCTTTTCACCAATTAAAAATAAAGACCCAATCAAAAAATGGGCAAGAGAAATGATCAGATACTTCACAGAAGAAGTAGTACAAATAGCCAATAAATACATAAAGAAATGCTCTATTGCTGGCCATTAGAGAAGTGTAAATTTAAAAAAAAAATACTCAGATTACATCTTAGCCCCAAAATAATGGCCTTCATCAAGAAATCAAATAGTGTACTGTATACCTAAAATGTACCAATAAACTCAATTTAAAAAAAGAAATCAAATAGTAACAAATGCTAGTGAGACTTCAGGAAAAAAGGAACACTTTTACATACTTGGTGAGACTTTAAAGTAGTACAACCACTATGGGTCTGTATGGAGATTCTTCAAAAAACTGAAACTAGAAATTCCATTTGTCTCAGCAATTTCCCCTTCCTGAAATAGTAAAAGACATCATATTACGGTGATACATGCATACCCCATGTTTATAGCAGCACAATTCATAATTGCTAAATCTTGGAAGCAGTCCAAATGTTCATCAACAGATGAATGACTAAAGAAAATGTGGCATTTGCCCACAATGCATACTACTCTGCCGTAAAGAAGAATAAGCTTGAGTCACTTGTAAGACCATGGATGCACCTTGAGACCATAATGGGTAAGTGAAATAAATCAGGCCTGCGAGCTTTCATATTGCATGGTTTCTCTTATATAAGAAACCCAAAAGTATAAACAAGAGCAATTAAAAAGATAGATTATAGCAAGCAGGGAGCTAGAGGTTTCTCAAAGGGGATCAAGAGATGAAAGGGAGAGAAAGGGGACAAAAAGGGGAATTAATATGTGTTATATACATGTGCCAACTCCACACAAGTAACGGGAACATTACATACTGTAAATATGTACAAACAGAAAAGGAAAGGGATCCAGAGATGGATGGAGGGAGAAGGCGGGAATGGACAGGGGATAGAAAAAGAAATTAAGATGAATTATGTGCATGTACCTACTCTCCACAAGGAATGCAAGCATATGTACTACAAACATGTACTAGTAAAAAATGACCTGAAAAATGAAGATGGTTACTTTTATCATTATGAAAGTAATCACCTTCACTTATAGAAAATGTAGCAAGTGGATTTGTGGGATTTTGTGCTGCAGAAAGAGACCTCTGGTCCATTCTTGAGGAAGCTGACCTCATCTCCAATGGATGAATGTTCCTGGGGAGGCACAGTGTCAAGGCCGCAAGAGTTGTTTCTAAGAGATGACAGTTTCACTTTCTCTCTGGTGCAAAGAACTCAGCTCCCCAAGGGTATGAGGTTCTGCTTCAACAGGTCAGCACATCCTTTCCAAGAGCTATCAAGCTTTATTGTGTAAGAAAAGAGATGGGATGAAAGCTTCTGGGGCAAACAGAAAACAGCTTCTCAGAGGCAGCACTCAGCTGCCCAGGAGGTAATCGCTGAGGATGGTCTGATGGCTTTGCGATCCTAGAGGTGCCCCAACAGTGGGACTCGGAGAGAGAGAATGGGATGGGGAGCGTTCCTGTGTGTATGGGCTATTCTGGACCAAACACTTGCTCCTTGCCTTACAGGGCCGCCTTACCTACTAGAGCCCCCTATTTTTTTTTTCATTAAGTTTATTGGTAGATTTTAGCTATACAATATATTTGCAAAGTGTCTGTTCATTTCAGATGCCCATTTTTGGATTGGGGGATCTGATGTTTTTTGAGTTCTTTATATATTCTGGATAGTAGACCTTTTTCTGAGGAACAGCTGGTAAATTTTTTTTCCCATATTGTAGGTTGTCTCTCAGCTCTGTTGGTGGTTTCCTTTGCAGTGCAGAAGCTTTTTAATAAGATGAGATCCCAATTGTTGATTCTTTGTGCTAGTTCCCATGCTACTGAGGATTTGTTCATAAAGACTTGTTTTCAAGGGTTTTACCTAACTTATCTTCCAGCAAGTTTAGTGTTTCTCTTTCAATATGTATATTTTTAATCTGCTTCAATTTTAATTTAGTGCATGGTGAAAGATAGGGGTCTAGTTTTAATCTTAAGCAGGTTGAAATCCAGTTTTTCCAACACCATTTATTGAAGAAGCTATCTTTCCTCCAGTGAGGATGGTTGGCTCCTTGGTCAAAGATGAGGTAGCTGAATATTTCTGGAGTTGTTTCTGCATCATCTAATCTATTCTACTGATACTTGGGTCTGTTTCTTTGCCAATGCCATGCTGTTTTTATCACAGTGGCTTTGTAGTATAGTTTCAAGATGGGGGTTGTGACCCCCTTCCATGTCTCTGTTGCCTAGAATTTCTTTTGCTATTCTAGGTCTCTTCTGGTTCTGAATTTTTGGATTGTTTTCTCCAGTTCTGTGAAATACACTGTTGGGATTTCAATTGTGATTGCATTGAATCTGTGTAGCAGTTTTGGAAGTATGGCCATTTTCACTACATTGGTTCTTGCTACCCAGGAACAGGGGATGTCTTTCCATCTTCTGATATCCTCTTTAATCTGCTTTTTCAATATACCCTACTCTTCAATGTAAAAGTCTTTTACTTCTTTTGTTAGATTGATTCCTAGATATTTCATTCTTTTGGATGCTATTGTGAAAGGAATCGTTTCCTTAATTTCTTGCTTAGCGAGTCTGTTATCTATGTACAAGAAGGCTACTGATTTCTGAGTGTTTGCCTTGTATCCAGCTACTCTACTGAATCTGTCAATTAAGTCTAGAAGTCTTTTTGCAGAGTTTTTTTGGGTCTTCTATGTACAGTATCATATCATTAGCAAATAATAACAGTTTAACTTCTTCCTTTCCTATCTTTATTGCTTTAATTTCTTTCTCTTGTCTAATTGCTGTGGCTAATGTTTCCAGAACTATATTGAACAGGAGTGGTGATAATGGACATCCTTCTCTTGTTCCTGATTTTAGCATGAAGGCTTTCAGTTTTTGACCATTTATATGATATTGGCTGGTTTTTTTGTTTTTTTTGTAGATAGCCTTTGTCAGGTTGAGATAAAGACCATCTACTCCAATTTTCTGTAGGGTTTTTATCATGAATCCATGTTGGATTTTGTCTAACGCTTTTCCTGCATTTACTGAGTTCATCATATAGTTTTTGTCCTTGACTCTGTTAATATAGTGTATTACATTTATTGATTTACTTATGTTTGAAACATCCTTGCATCCCTAGGATAAATCCAACTTGGTCAGGGTGTGTGATCTTGATTTCCCTCTGTATTCTGTTTCCCAGTATCTTATTGAGGATTTTTGCATCTATTCTCATTACAGAGATTGACCTGTAGTTCTCTCTCTCTCTCTCTCTCTCTCTCTCTCTCTCTCTCTCGGTTGGGTCTTTCTCTGCTTTTGATATCAAAGTAACACTTGTTTCTAGGAATGAATTTGAAAGTTATTACTTCCCTTTCAATTTCATTGAAGAGTTTAGTTCTTCACTAAATGTCTTGTAGAATTCATCAGTGAAGTCATCAGGACCTGGGCTTTTCTTTGTTGGTAAAATTTTAATTACATTTTCAATTTCATTTATTGTAATTGGGGTGTTTAGAATTTTTATATTGTCTTCATTCGACTTTGGTAGTTCCTATGTATCTAGAAATCTGTTCATTTCTTCTGGGTACAGGTTTTCAAAGTAGTATTGATGATTCTCTGGATTTCTGCTGGTTCTGTTGTGATTGCACCTTTTTCATTTCTAATTGCATGGATTTGAGCCTTTTCTTTTTTAAAAATAAGGTTGGCTAAAGGCTTATCACTTTTATTTATTCTTTCAAAAAACCAATTCTTCAATTCCTTGATTTTTTGTATCTTTCTCTTAGTCTCCATTGCATTGATTTGTGCTCTGATCTTTATAATTTCCTCCCTTGTACAAGCTTTGGGTCTCTGTCTTTCTCCTCTCTCTCTCTGCTTTTTTAACCAGGGATCAAACTTGGGACCTTCCACTTGTGAGGCAGGCAGTGGCACCACTGAGCTAAATTCCCAGCTGTTGCTCTTCTTTTTCTCGGATGCCCCCTATTGAAGGTGAGAACCCTCAGCTCTACAGGGGCTTTGCTGTTCCACACAATTACCCCACTACAACACTCCAGGATGCTCATAAAGCTCAGAAAACCTGGCCCATGTGGGGCACATAGAATCCCATTTTTTATCTGGAGTCCAGACAATTGTTAGTGCACCCTGACGCAGGAGCTGACCCCTCAGTCTGATAGATAGCAGTCTGGCAAAATGCAGGAAATGTGTAAGAAAGCCTGTTTATATCTCCCATCCCGGGAGTGCTGGGTCCTAGTCCCTTGAGATCTCTCACCCCAACCTCCCTGAAGACAAGGAGGGCTTGGCTCCCACCCTCCTTCCAACACAGGCTGCAGCACCCTTGCAAATGCCGCTTTTCTCCAGAAGATGCCACCCCCAAGAAGGATGAGCCTCACCACTTCGGACCTACTAACAGGGACTTCGCCACCTTTCTGGTTCCCTAAATCAGCAGCATTTTGAAAACTGAATTTTGCAACCCAGGTGCCTTTAGTGGAAGATGCTTATCAGTGTAAAGGACAAGTCCTGGTGACAGCAGAGCACACGAGTAGAAAGGGTGCAGGGGCTGGGGGGGGTGTTCCTTTCCTCTGGAGGTGAGTGCAGGGTGTATGTCCTCCAGTCCCTCTTTTGGGGGACCTAAATGTTACAGAATGACTTTTGTTTGGCCCTCTAGACATGACCAAAGCAAGTAGTTTCTTACTATTTTTTTGTTTTCATACTTCACCGTACACCTGGATTCCCACACCCCTGCAAGGGATGGTGATGGAGTGTGACCAGGTATTGACTGGGTATTGTGAAGATTGCATGCATTTTGTTAAATTGAATTCAGTTATATTCAAGCCCTGTGTGGTAGAAGAATAATGGCTCCCCAGTGTTGTCCAAGTCCTTGCTCCAGAGACTGTGAATAAATAAGGTTGCATGGAAAGGGGAAATTAAGTTTACAGATAAAATTAAGGTCACTAGCCAGTCAGACCGGGAGAGGATGAGAGTGTAGCTCAGTGGGTGAACAATAGCCTAGCCAGTGACAGGTCCTGGCTTCAATCTCCAGCCCTGCCTGAAAAAAAAATCAAAAATAAAAAAGATCAAGGGATTATCCTGGATTATCCAGGTGGCCCCAATGTAATCACAAGGAACCACAAGTGGAAGAAGGCAGAAGAGGAAAAGTCACAGGGATATGATGAGAAACCATTGCTGGTTTTCAAGATGGAGGAAGGGACCACAAACCAGGAAATATTGGCATCCACAAGAATCTGGAAAAGGCAAGGAAACGTATTCCTACCTTGAACCCCTCAAACTTCCAGACAGAAGTACAGCCATGTTAGGCTTCTACAAGATTTGTGTTGCTTTAGGTCACAAGTTTGTTGTAATTTGTTACAGCAGTACTAGGAAACAGATATACCATAAAACAACAAATCTCTGAGAAACATATACCTGGGCATTGAAATGTGTTTCAGAGTGTATAGATTTCTGCCCCAAATAAGACA
>NW_022900945.1:27765082-27805367 GCF_012274545.1 Fukomys damarensis | reverse complement strand
AAACATATACCTGGGCATTGAAATGTGTTTCAGAGTGTATAGATTTCTGCCCCAAATAAGACAGCCATTCTTGCTTTGTTTTCTAGGTTTCTTTAGATTTTTTATGGAGGAAGAAAATGCATTTTAAAAGTTTATAGAGCTCATGGCTGCAAACATGATTTGTGGAATCTCAGCGAGGTGGAGTATGAGTGTGATGAGGTTTTATTTCTTCCTCTCCACTCACAGTCTTTCTTCCTCCTGCAGTGATGTCTTGAGAATGTGAAGCCACACTTCTGTCCTGAGGTCCTCCTCAGGCCAGCATTGGTCTGTGTCTTAGCCTCCTGTCAGATGGAACATTTATTACTTCACTAGCTCACGGCCAAAAACAACGGACACACAGGGACCTTACTCCTCTACCCAGCCATTTCATCAAGGCTTCTGCCTTCAGAAATCTCCAGGATTGGGCCCCAAAACTCATAGGTGCCTCCCAATTCACAGCACACACGTCAGGTCCCCCAAGAATTCGCTCCATCTCATCCTGTTCCGCTCACTCTTACAGAGCTGCAGTGACTCTCACACAGCTGTGGGGAGGAAGGACCCTCTTTCCAGAAAAGCCACACTGGCTAAATCTTGCCTTCTCTGTCTTCCCTTCCCTAATTATCAGCTTGTATTATGAAAAGGAACTGCATGAAGGTCAAGGGAGCCAGCAGAACCAGTTCTGAAGCCTCATGTTGGGTTGTACTCTGGCACCATTTAAATGAAGGGTTCTAAACACTCATCAAATGCAGTGTGGCCTCCCCTTCCCTTTCAACTTTCCTTCACAGCTCCTTTTCAAAACTCTTACCTTTCCGTGATGACTTTCCCTAAAGCCTTCTTGTTAGTTGTAACAACCACTCTAACTAGGAAAACAGAGGATCTGATACTAAGTTCCCTGTGAAAAAGGTTCACTGGTTTAAGTTTTAAATTTATAAAGATGTTGGGGAAAAACTGAAAATATTTCCTCTAAATTCAGGATGAAGACAAGGGTGTCCACTCACATAACTCCTCTTTAATATAGTACTTGAAACTTTAACCAGAGCAATTAGGCAAGAAATGAAATAAAAGGAATTTTACAGGAAGGAAGAAGTTAAACTATCACTATTTGCAGATGACATGATCTTTTACATAGAACATCCAGAAAACTCCACCAAAAGACTCAGCACTATTAGACAAGTTCAGCAAAGGAGCAGGATACAAAATAAAAACTGAAAACTCAACAGCATTTTGGTACACCAACAACGAACCTACCAAAAAAGAAATTAGGAAAACAATCCCATTCACAATAGCTTCAAAAATTAAATACTTAGGAATTAACCTAGTCAAATAAATAAAGATTTCTATAATTAAAAACACAATACCCTAAAAAAGAGATCAAAGAGGACATCTGAACATGGAAATATATCCCTTGATAACGGATAGGCAGAACCAATATTGTCAAACTGGCCATATTACCAAAACAATATAGTGATTTAATGTAATGCTAGTCAACATACCAGTAGCATTTTTCACTGTTCTAAAGAAAAATCCTAAAATTTATATGGAACCCCAAGAGACCCAGAATAGCAAAAACAATTCTGGGCAACAAGAGCAAAATAGGAGGTATCACAATCCCAGATTTCAAATTATATTACAAAGCCACAGTAATAAAAACAGCATAGCACTGGCACAAAAAGAGACAGGCAAATCAATCAGAACTGAGGATGCAGAAACAATGCCAGGAACATTCAGCTATCTGGTCTTTACAAAGGGGCCAAAAGCATATGCTAAAGAAAAGCTAGTCTTTTGCATAAATGGTACTGGGAATACTGGTTATCCTCATGCAGAAAAATCAATCTAGACCAATATCTCTCACCCTGCACTAAAATAAAATGGATTAAAACCTAGACAGAAATACAAAATCTGCTGTTAGATAAATAGGTACAACTCTTAAAGATACTGGCATAGGCAAGGACTTTCTAAATAGAACTCCAGCTACACAAGAACCATCAAGAATAAACAAATTGGATTATATCAAACTAAAATCCTCTGCACAAGCAAAGGAGACCACCAATAGAGTGAAGAGACAACCTCTAGAATGAAAGGAAAATTTTTTCTGCCTCTCCTCAAGCAGAAGACTAATATCTAGAATATATAAAGAACTCAAAACAATTAGACTCCCCAAATAAAAGACCTAGTCAACAATAGGCAATGAAATAAACAGACACTTCTCAAAAGAAGTACAAATGACCAGCAGGTATGTGAAAAAATGTTCAGCATCCTTGGCCATTAGGGAGAGAAATGTAAATTAAATCATTACTGTAATCCCATCTTACTCCAGAAAAAAATGGCTATCATCAAGAAGTAAAAACAAAATGAACCCAATAACAACAAATGTTGACAAGATTGTAGAGAAGAAAGAATTAACTACATTGTGGGTGAGAGAAAACTAGCACAAGATGGAAATCAGTATGGTAGTCCCTCAAAAAATGAAAACTAGAAATTCCATTTGATTCATCTTCCCCAAAGAGTTAAAAACATCGTATTTCAGTGATACATGAATGCTCATGTTTATAGTAGCACAACTCATAATAGCTACATTTTGGAAGTGTCCTGTATCCATCCATAGATGAATAGATAAAGAAAATGTAGGGGCCGGGGATTTAGCTCAGTGGTGTAGCCACCTGTCTCGCATGTGCAAAGTTCTGAGTTCGATCGCCAGTACCCAAAAAAGAAAGCAAGAAAGAAGGAAAATGTGCTATATATATGCAATGGAAAACTATGTGGCCACAAAGGAAATAAGAGTCATTTGTAGGAAAACAGATGGATCTTGAGACCATAATGCTAAGTAAAATAAACCAGACACAGAAGGTTAAATATTGCATGTTTTCTTTTCTTTTCTTTTCTTTTCTTTTTTTTTTTTTTGGTACCAGGGATCAGACTCAGGTCCTTGTGCTTGCAAGGCAAGCACTGGAACCACTGAGCTAAATCCCTGGCCCTGCATGTTTTCTTTTATATGAGAGATTCAAAGCATAAATAATCTAAAGAGCAAAATAAAAGTCAGATGATAATAATCAGGGAGGTAGGCTTTTTTGAAGATGGGAAGGGAATCTAGGCATAGAGGTTGAAAGAAGGGAGGGGAAATAAAAAGGATTAAGATGTGATGTGTACATGTACCAACTTTCTACAATAAATGTATTTATTATGTATGGGAAACTGTACTAACAAAAATTTTTTTAATTAAACAAATAAATTTATAAAGATGGAAGAAAGTCCAGTCCAAAAGAAATAGAAACAGAAAAGAACTGAGGAATTTATTAAATACTGTGATCTTAAAGTTTGCGTCCCCCTAAAGTTAACGTACCAAAGTCCTAACTATCAAGGGGAGATGGAGTCTTGGAAAGGGGAGGCAATTAGGTCACAAGAGCAAAGCCCTCCTCAATGAGATTAGTGCCCTTATAAAATAGACCTACAGAAGGTCATCTGTCTCTTCACCGAGTGAAAGGCCATCTGTGAGCCAGAAAGCGGCCCCTGAGCAGACACTGAATCTGGCCCATCTTGCCTGATCTTGGCCTTCTCAGCCTTCAGAACAGTGAGAACTAAATTTCTGTTGTTTATAAGTCACCCAGTCTATGTTTTTTTTGTTATCACAGCACAAATAAAACCAGACAATAAATAGAATAAAATAACAGGTGGGGCGGGAAGAATCTGAACCAAGGAAACAGTCCTTACCTCCCTGTGTGTTTCCAGCTGCTAGGAAACTGACTGTCTGGGTAGAGCTGCACAGGACTTCCATGAGGACCCAACCCCCAGGTCACCTGCCCATGACCAGAGCTCTCTCCCAGACCAGGTGTTCCTGTGTCTCCAGGGACACCCTGCCGGTGCCACATGCTGGGAGCTGCCCTCCTGCTTGGAACAGCCTGGGGAGCACTGCTTCCCCATCTCCCGCACAGTCCCCAGGGCCAAAGTGGTGGTGCTTGTGTCCTCAGAGCTTCCGGTTTCATTTATTTAACAAGCAGCCCTTACACCAAACCTTAACACCTATGACCTCATAACAACCCCCAGGAACATCTAACTTGCCCGAAGTCACTCCGTTAGTAAGTAGCGGGGTATAACTGAAATTTTTAAGAATTTTTTTTTTAACTTGCAGCCTTTTCTCCCTGGTGACACAGCTGATGTGTGGCCAGACTGAGATGTGACTGCACTGATGTCAGAATCCTCTGCCCTCCAGTATCCCATACTCGTTACTGGCTGGGCCTTCTATCCCTGGTCCTTTCTCCTGAATGAGCTCCCTCCCAGGAGGGTCCTGCAACTCTCAAAAATAAGCCATTGTCAGATGGCCCCACCAGTCATTCAAAGAGACCCAAGCCCCCAGCAGCAGCGAAAAAGGCTGCAGAGACTGCTAAGGTCATGTCCCCATGATCTGAGACTCAGATTAAGGTTTAGCTTTGATTTCTTTCTTCTTAAGCAAGATCTTTGGAAAACATTTTGTTTTGTTCTGTTTTCTGGCCATCTGCCACTCCTCTCTCAACCCCAGGGGCTCTTTTTGCCTGAAGAAGAAAAGCAAAAAGAATCTCATGGCCAGGCTGGAAAGAAACACTGATGATCTCTGAGCTGATGGAGACACCGCACGCAGGGACCCTCAGCTCCTATACCTGTTTGAGGAGCTATAGCCAAACAGCAGAATTAGCTCTTTGTCAGGAAGGGGAAAACTCAGGTTCCTCGGGCTGCTGTCCTCCAAGTCCAAGTGTGAAGCAGTTCAAAACTGAGGATGCTAAAAAGACATCTCAGGCCTTCAGCCTTATGAGTAAGGAGAGGGCTGAACCTGAATTCTCCTTTCCTCACTCCAGTCGACACCTGGGGAGAGGCAGGGTAGGCGCAGGTCCCTTCCACCCACCCAGCTTGGCTGTGACGCTGTCACAGACTCCACAAACAGGAGTGCGGCTGACCAAGCACCAAACTATTCAGACAAACACAGTGCAGGGCCCAGGCAGTCTCCCCTGCCCAGCCCTCCCGCCAGGGCTGGGGTGGATTCTTCCAAAGCTTGTGAACAGCTCATAAGTACAACAAAGTCCTTGGCACCTGGACGCCGGGCAGAGTAATATCCAAGGTGAACGGGGCTTCCTCTAGACCCGAATGTGGAACCTAGACTTGGAGCTTGCTAGGCTGGGAAAGTGTGTGAGACATGCAGGACAGTGGTGCTGTTCCTGGAAGGCTGGCCCCTGGCCAATGTGCCACCCACAAACCATTTTGAGGTTACAGAGACCTTCATCTGCCAGACAGACATGAGTGCATTGAGACCCTGCATGATACACGGAGTGTGCAACAGGCCCACAAAGCCAAAGATCTGTCCCTGCTGCCACAGCACCCTTATGTGGGAATAAAGAGCAGGATCCGAGAAGCTTCCCTATCCGGTATCTATTCCTGCCACCTGCTTGCTAAACCTTTGTGCACACTGGTGTAAGAATCACACAGGTGACATTCTCCTCTATGGGCAAAAGAAACTGCATCACAAATGTATAGAGCTGTTTCAAACCCATTCCTGTTCCATATGGAAACTTCTTGCAAGAGACATCTGTAGGAAGGAACACTTCTGCCAACCCTGACAGCACCCCTTACTCCCAGAGGAGTAAGGCTGACACCAGTGGGTCTTCATTCCTCTTCCCCATTTAGGTATTAATGCTGCCATAGCTACACATCCTGCTGTTTTCCTCCTGTCCTCAGGAGGTTTGGCCTCCTTCCACCACCTTTATGCTCCCTGAGGGACTTCTCTGTCCACAGGAACATGCTGGACCCACAGCCAGGGAAGGCCAGAGTTGCCAGGGAGTTGATGCCTCTGCCAGTGCCAAGCGAAAGAGAACTGGTAACTACATCTCCCAGTTTTACCCACTATGAGGTGACAATGATGGGTAAGTTGCACCCCATCTTCCCAAGGACTCAGTGGGATGAGAGCTGTTGTACACAAGGAATTCCTGCTCATTTAACACTTTGTACTTGCTTCCTTTCCTCATCAGCCCACTTAAACCCCACAGTAAGAGGAAAAGTCAGAAAGAAAGAGGAAATGTTCAAGAGAAAGTGATCCAGGAGTCTCTCTAGCCTGTATCTAAGAGAAAAACAGATGCTAGCAAATAATTTATGCAAGCAATGGACTCTTATACCCATTCTTGGGTAAACACACATCTGTACAATTGGCATTCCATCCAGAAGGTGTAGATGTACACTGCTCTCTCATCCATTTCAGATGTGGTATCAACTGGGTTCTGAAAAAATGATTTCAGTTAAATTGAGCTCACCCCAGATGAAAAATCCCCAGATGATAATGACTCTTTGAGGACATTTTCTGCCTAGCTGAATCTTCTAATAGCTGATCACTTATTTGAGCATTGTGAGATCCTTTTTTTCTCTGTCACTGAGGAATCAATTTTAAGTTCAGGGCTCATGAGCCAACCTTGGGCTCCTGACTTAAGAATTATGAGGTAGGGCTAAGGTGAGAGAAGTTTGGAGTTTGGTTTGCTCTCCAGGACAGATGACCAAGACCTGAACTAAATCCTGCTCTGTGCCCAGAACTGTGGGCAAGAGATTCAGGATTCCTCTAAATGGTTCTTTCTACAAGGCTTATCCTAGGCATTGCTCCCAGGACATAATAACATTTGACCATGGCACTTACTAATCGTACATGGTGAGGTACCAAGAGGATACTGAAGAGTATTGATTGGGTCTGAGCTTGGGAATAAGTCAGAGAAGTCAGTCTTACCTCACCCTTCAGAAAAATTTCCTTATTGAAGGAAGAGAAAAAAGTTGATAGCACTGATCATCAAGCTGTGTTTGTCATCCACAGATCTCAGACAGCTGGTCCCCCAGGGACTCCCAGTTACTGCTAGGAGTCTCAGTGTCTGTACACACTGCCTGGGTTAGAAACAACAACCAGGGAGAAAGTGGTGAACCAAATGTGTCTGGGCCTTCCACTTCCTTAGATGAGTCACACCGGGCAAGCTCACCGCTCCTCCCAGCAGTGTGCTGGGCCCCAAAGGGAGAGCAGACCTAGACATGCACTGCCTGGGACAAAGACGTTCCCCAGATTCTTTGTTCGCTGAGCAGCTGGCCAACTCATACAGGTGGTGCCCTTTTATTCTTGACAAAGGAAGCTCTAAGGTGAAAGGGAAAGTGGGGAGAAAGGAGTCAGGCCTCTCTGCCCAGACAGTTAAAATTTAATTGGAAAATGCCTTTGATGGCTATGAACACCACACATGATAAATTCTAAGAGGGACAGGCTTCGCTAGACTTGGCTCCTGTGCTTTCATTCTTGCCTCTCCCAGCAGCCTTCACTTTATATGTAGATATCCACAGGTGGAGTCTGGAAATGCTTCTCGGATAAGTAAAGTGGGATGCATGGATTCAACATTTTAAAATTAAATAAAAGAATTAAAGACTAGATAGACACACACATACATGCATGCATACATTTGATCTGGTGCCAGGATCAACACCTGGTTACAGCTCAGAGCTCCCCTTTAGCACTTGAGACCAGACCCAGCTCCCCGCTTCCTTCACCGCAATAAGAACTACCGCGGAGTTCTTAAGCAAGGATCTCCACATGTGGGCTCAAAATGTGATTCAGTGATACCTTGGCTATTCAGATTGGGATGATCAGACCCTTGCCCACAAGTGTGCAGGGGTTCCTAAGACATGGTTTTGGACTTCATTTCATCCTATCTAGGATTTATTCCTTATAAGGACAATTTCAACTCTCAGGGTACCCAGGATAATGTGCCATTCCTCTCGAGCAATAATCAAGAAACATGAGATCAGCATTGGCCATGAGCACAGCACTGCTAGAGCTGGTAGGAATTCAAAAGCTGTGATATACTGGGAATGTCCCAGGAGTGTGCACCCTTGCTGGGGAAGTGGATCGCACACCGCAGCCACTGATACATGGTGGCCCTTGCTGGCTGTGGCCCACAGTGGTTAGGGGAATGGGACATGGAGTCAGATAGCCTGTATATTACCAGCTCTACTTCTCACCAAAGGCACAAAACTACAAGTCCCTGTTTTCAGCCACTAGTACCTGCTCTCTAAACATGTTAGGAGTAGATGATGCCTGTGTAAAGTGTTTGGCACAGTGCCTGAAGTTTTCAGTAGCTGCCAGCTATCAATATTTTCTGCAGCTACATTGAGTCCTATAAAGATAAAATAGTCTAGTTTTATAGTTCTTTGTTTTCTCCTACGTGGTCTTTCATACAATGCCTTCTTAAGAGTTTGTTGATGTACTTTGAGGGAAGCTACCACACAAGAGGAAAATAGTTTTATTGTGCAGGATGATTTCCTTCAGGAAAGAAAAAGAAACAAGTTTGTGAAACTCAGCTCAGATTTTAAAGGAGATACTTTATAAAAGTATTTTCAACTGCATATAGTCATATGTTTAAATAATTAACCAAGGTTTATGCTCCTGTAGTTCATTCTGGAAATGTTTAGATAAGGATCACATGAACCCTGCGATGAAATAAAACAAAACCAATCTAGAGAAATCTGCCCCTTGGATGAGTACAACAATGGGTCTTTAAGGGAGTGGGTAGAAAGAAACTTTCAGGAAATCAGCTTTCTCTCTTGGTCCATATTATCAATTGCTGAGTAGGCCTGACACCTGGCAGACCAAGTGGTCCTCACCTGGCCTGCATGTGCTGCTGCTGCTGCTGCTAGGTGATTCTTGAGCAGACCGTGTGAGGCAAGTGTGTGATCTCTGTCAGGCTACCTGAGCGCATGCAGTTAAGCCAAAGGAAGCCCCTTCTGAGCCAACTTTCCCTCATGGCCTGTCCTCGTGTTGTATGATGGAAAAGAGTTGGATAGCGTTTAGGGAAAATGAGTTCATTCATGTCTTAGTTCCATCATTAGTGTTAGTCAGCTTTCCATTGCTGTGACAAAATACCTGATATAAATCAACTTTCAGGAGGAAAGATTTATTTTGGCTCACAGTTTCAGAGGTTTCAGTCCGTGGTTTGTTGGATCCATTCCTTTGAGATTAAAGTGGGGCAGAATATCATGGTGACAGAAGTATGTGGTCAAGGAAGCTGCTAACTTCATGGTGGCCAGCAGGGAGAGGAGAACCGGAGGGGAAGAGGAAAAGATATGCCCTTCTGGGGCATGCCTCCACTGGCCTTCTTACAATTAGGCCCCATTTCTTAAAGTTTCCATCACCTCTCAAGAATGCCATCAAATCATGAATCTATGACTGGATTAGTCCATTGATGAGATCAGAGCACTCATGATCCAGTCACCTCCCGGAGCCTTACCTCTGAACATTGCTACATTGGGGACTAAGACTTTTGGGGGAACATTTTAAATTCAAACCATAATTGGGAGTATCTTTTAAATGCAGGGGCTCACTGCAGTGTGTAAGTTTCAGCTCTAAATTCTGTTATCCTGTTCAATGTAGAAGAGTGAGGTTAGAGGCAGGCTGCATGGTTGCTGGAAGCACATGGCAAGCGGGTGCTGATACCCAGAGCTCTGTCAGAGACAATGTCCCAATTCCTTCTATGCCACCTCTTCTGTACACCCACCAGCACTTACCATTGTACCACCCAAAGGCTCTAAGCATTCATTAGTGTTTGCCAAGAACCTTCTAAAGAACAATGGGCTGACGGGTTATGTTTCAAAGGGTACAAAAGATATGCACGTCAGGACCTTTGTCCTCAAGGTCAGGGTCCAAATGCCATCTGTCTGCCATAGGCTGTGTGGTCATGAATACACTTCAACCTCTCTAATCCTATGTCTTCACCTGGAAATTTGTCTTGCTTAAGAATCAAAGGTAATATATACAAAGCTTGTTAGACTTTTTTCTTCAAGATTAGATTGTTGTTAAGAAATAGGTAATTTATTTTAAGCTCTTAGCACAGTGTGTAGCACCTGACAGGTATTAAATGAATGGCAATTACAGACATTACTTGTTTAACAACCAAATAATTTCCTGTAAGTAGGTCATTAAAGGAATGGTCGCTAAATGAGGAAGATAGTATGAACATTACAATATCAGAACAAAGAAATGATCAAAGGAAACCCCAACCTGATGACTTTGTTTTTATTTGCATAACTCTTACATGCAGTACTGTAATGTATAACAGAACATAAAATTACAGTAAGTCCCTTACCTTTGAACATTTGAGTTGCGATGAATGTACCTTGCATCATGAACACTGGTAAATGTGAAAAATCATGGAAGTAGCTCACCCTAACCCTAACCCTAACCCTGTACCATCATTTTAAGGCAATTGTAAAAGTAAAAATGGTTTATTTACAGTATTTTGTGTGTGTGTTTGTTTTTGTTTTTGTTTTTGTTTTTTGCTTTACATTGTATATTTGTGTCAAAGGTTAATAAGACTCATTTTTTGGATTTACAAATGAATCTGACTTACAAACATTCTCCCTGAATGAAACTTGTTTGTAAGTCAGGTGTGTACTGTACAGCACTGTACTATACAGTATGATCAGCAAAATTACAGTATGAATTAAACAAGGTGTACTCTATCAAAAAGGACATTAAGGTTATATAAACAAAATGTACATAACTGTACAAAAAAAAGACAGTAAGTCCAAGCAAAGGGTCCTAAGTCCCAACAGTCATTATATAGATAGGTGGTTAAAAAGGCATATTTTTATTATTATTGCTAATTAACTGCTAACATCAGCAACATTGTTGCTAATTGTTAGTAAACTATTATCATTATTCTCAGGTTTGGCCAGTGTGTAAAAGCTTCATGGAAAAGAGGAGACCTGAAAGGAGCCTGAAGGAGGAATAGGGCTTAGAACCCATCACCTCCCTAACGTGTGTGTCCCACATCGTCCTACGTCCCTAAGAAGCTACTTATATGTCCATCACTAATTTTCCAGAGTCCTACATTCACTTTTCCTAGATGAAAATACAAGCCTTGGGGAGTGTTTCAGTATTTTTTTCAAGTTAAAATTAATCACAGCATCCGTACATATTTCTTTACTCATTAACTGCAAACCACCCAGCCTCAGGAGCTGTTTCTTGTCTGCTCTTTGAAGAGGCAAATCCTGATTACTTTGTGCAGCTAGTAGGCAGCAAATAGAATGACAGGCACTTGGTTTTTCTCAATTCAATCTGGGGTCTCTGGAGGCCACTTCCTTAAAGGGAGCTGGGCAGGTTTGGATCACTTCATTGCTCCCAGAGGAATTTAAGAAATCTCTTTGATCTCTAAAGAATCCAGATTAACATACCTTCCTGGTGGGCAAGGAGACCTGCTATGAAGTCTAGTGCCTTAATGCAAATGCATTCAAATCCCCCTACTTCTAAAATACACCTATTGCTTAATCCCATAGATGTCACCATATATGATGTGCTCATTTATTCCTATGCTCCTATTTTTCTCTGGAACCATAATATTATGTGGGGGATAATAAATTTTTAATTGTAGAAAATTTTTTATTTTCTTGTATTCAGCTCTTCTCCTGCCAACAAAAACTTTATTTTTCTCAAGTGTTTGTTCTGCTTCCTGCAGGAAAATAATAATTACATCATAATAATTACAGCCATAGAGTACTTATTACATGCCAGGAATTAGTGAGATTCTTCTCTTACTTAATTTCATATAATCCTCTCAACAAGTCCCCCGCAAGCAATGTTATTATTCCCATTTTATACCTGAGAATCACAGGGATTAGAGAAATTAATTTGCCCAAGGTCATGTAGCCCAGGAGGCTGGAACTAGAGCTAGAACCCAAAATGTGAATGACTGTTGTCTTCTCCACTATGATGCTATTTTCTACAGATATCTAGAGACCTTCATGAATCTTCTATATTTCTTTTTGTTGTCCAGATAGCTATATTGTTGAGGACTGGGTAGCTGTTGCATTCTAGATAAACTGTTTTCAGAGAAACAGTTACACACCACCAAGAAATAGCTCCCAACTGGCCACTGTCCATGTTGGCTTCCTATACGTGGCCCTGAAGGGCCTGTCCTCGACCAACTTCTGGGAACTGTACCTCAGCGTCTCTCAGTTTTGTAGTTTTAAGAAACAACAGAAGCAGTGGGTGTGGTGGCACAAGCCTGTAATCCCAGCACTTGGGAGGGAGGCAGAGGCAGGAGGATCTCTGCTTGAGGCCAGCCTGGGCTACAAAGTGAGTTCAGGGCCAGCCTGAACTACAAAGCAAGACCCTATCTCAAAATAAATAAATAAATAAATTATTTAATTAATTAAAACAAAAGAAATGAGAAGGGACAATGTAGCCTAGCAAACATCATAGGGATTATAGCCAAATTCTGTAAACTCTAAAGATCTCTAAAATGTTTTCCCTCAAAAACACTAAAGCACAATTATGAAAGTGTAAGGGTTAGGGTCCCAGGCAACAGGAAATAGGAAAACACAGGGTGAGGGTGGAGGACGAGGGGAAGGGACCTAGAGAGATGGTTCTGTGAGCTCCTGAAAAGCAGGAGAAAGTACAAAGGCAGATGCGTGAGCAGAAGGGTCACCTTTGCACCCATTCCTGCACCAAAGGAAAGGTTTCCAAAGCTTCTTGTTGCCCTAAGGAACAGCTTCTGCTCTCTATGTCTTTGGTTGCATACCACTTTCTGTTTCTGAGTTTCTGAGTCTTTTCCTTCCCAATGAGTAACTCCAAAGCCTTAATTCTAACACATTAGGCCAATAGCACTTGCAAGTAATTTGGTAGGTAGGTATGGGGTGGACAGCGGTCATAAACAACAATACTCTAACATATGTGATTTCTGCCTAACCACCAAAGAGAATGAATGTAGAATACCCAACAGAAACAGATGGTGGATTGAGGTTAAGTTAGGAAATCTCCTGAGGTGTAGAATGTTTCTATCTTCAGACCCAAAAGGGCAAATCCTATAGTGAGTATCAACTGTGGGGGCTGTGTCTCTCAGAGAGTGGCCAAGTTGGGGGTGTCCTGGCTCTTAGAATGGTCTGAGGAGGGCTGCAAAGATTTAGCAGCAGGAGCAGGGACATTAAGCATCCTGCAGTGATGGGACCCTTCTACACTGTGAAAAACATTCCATCTCAAATTTCAGCAGCACCCCTGGTGGGTCCCTGACTGTAAAGCCAGGTCCAGAGCTTTGCCCTCAGGAGCTTTGTGGAAAAGGACGCTAACATCAGCAGCCAGCTCCTCAATGGATGTGGGCTGAGAGCCTGTGACTCGGAAGGCGCCTGCTGCCCAGTGAAAGTGTTGAAATGCTTTGAGAATCAAATTAACTCCATAACACAACTCAGCTCCTTACAGTGATCCCAGATGTTGGTATTTAACTTAGAAATGTAGTGTGTCACACTCTAGACAAAAAGGACTTACATTATGATGTCAGGAAAAACTAAATCCTTACACCCAAGCTTCCATCAGTATTTCCTGATCAATGGAGTCTTTTCATATCCTGTACTTTCATGTCTGAAGACTTCTCAAAATAATCAAAAGACCCTAGATATACAAAAATGGTGAGCAAGGCCCTGCTCTAAAACAAGATTTCAGTCTTACCCTTTGGGTGGACATTTTGTATTTATTCTATATAAATTACACATGAAAATGTTCCATTCTTGGATATTCTAAAATTACTATTAAAATAAAAATTCTCTACCATGATCAAACTTGGTGAAGGCAATTTTCTCTAAATGCTCACTTTCTTAACTGCAAAAGAAATGATGGATATTGGATTTTATGAGTTTAAAAAGTATCTACATTTTCTCAGTGTGCACCTGAAGACACTCTACTCTGTTCTAGAGTAAGTTTTTATGCCATGCATTTTCCGTGAAACAACCCTGGGTTAAGTAGGTTAAAGGCTGAAATTTTTCTTGCTAACTCCCCTGTCTCCCAAATGCCTGTTACAAGGCTTAGTTGTAGCCCTCTGCATTCCTTTCCCCCTAAATCTTTACCTTTCCCGTCTAAGGATGACATCTAAAACTGCAGCTTCATTTCTGACCCCCCCATATGCCTAGTGTCACATTTAGCGCACCCTAACATGCACTTCACCCCATAGACCACGTCCTCAAACACCACCCCTTCCTTTTCCCCCCAGTCTGTCAATTCCTCTGGCTCCCTCATTCCTTTCTACTGAGGGAAACTGGGGAGAAGAAGAAAGGGAAAGAAAAGGAGAAAGCAGATTTTAGGAGACTTTAGTTCATAATGCCTTGAATCTTATTATTAGCATCCCTCTCCACCACCCCACAACAAAACAGGAAACACCTCTAGGTCTCATGCTTCCTAAGTCTTCAGAATGCACAGCTGATCAATAAATGGTAAGGCTGACAATGGTGAAACAGATTGTGACCAAATTCTCTTTGGTGTTGAAGAGCAATGAGTTGGATGACATATATAATAAAGAGACAGAAACTCTAAACTAGCTGAAGCAAAAGCAAATTTGTCAACTGAATGAACTGAAAATTTCAGGACAGCCTGGACTTTGACACAGCTGGACTTCGATGCCCAAACATTGTCATCAGGGACCTGTCTCCTCCCTCTTCTTCAGTTCTACTTTCCTCTGGATTAGCTCCATTCTCAGGCCATCTCTCCCCAAGTTGAGCAAAGACAACCACCAGCACTTCCTACCAGCTGTGCAACACCAACAGAAAGCAAAGTCCAGTTTCCTGTTGCTGCTGCAAAAATTCAGGAGCTAATGCTCCTTTGCCCTAATTGGCCAGCTTAGCTGTGTGCTCACCCCAAACTGGTCAAGTGCTCTCACTGGCTAGATTTGGGTCTGGATCCCTCCAGCCAGTCAATAGGGTCAGCCCCAGGCAAACCACATGGACTAAAGGTAGGGAAGCTGCTCCCTAAGGCCAGCCAAGCTGCTGAGGCCAGAAGAAAAAGAAGTGGGTGCTGCATGGGCATAAACTGTAGGTGTTCCCCATGAGCCCTAATTACGATGCCTATCCTATAGGATTGTGAGAATGGTGTGGATTCAAGCAGTTCAAAAGCCATAAAGCAATTGTTTCTAAATAGTGTTTTATCATTAAGCACACAATTCTACATTTCCATTTAAAAAACTTGGCACCAACACCATAACCAAAAGCAACAGCCAGTGCCACATAGCTGCTGGTCAAGCAGACTCCAGTGGCATAGCAAAGCATCCTGGGTTTGGGGAGAGTCTGGAGTACCAGGCAGGGCCCCGGCTATAATGTCAGATTCCGGGGTCAGCCACACTTTTTTTGGACATGGGAACAGGCTCATGGTACTTAGTCCTCCTGAGGCCCACTGCCATCAGCTGGGAAAAGGGGTTAAAGTAGCCTCTTCTCATTCTTTTTCCTCTAGGACGCATTGTTTTTCTTTACTACTATAAAATCTCAATAACTGAAAGCAACATAATAATAAAATGTGGAACCTGGAAAATACTATTTTTTAATAACAAAAAGTCAATCAAGTTATTGTTTTCTGTGTTTCCCTTTAGATATTTTCTAAATATCCTAACTGGTAGATGAGAGAGATCTGGGAATGAAACTAGGGCATTTGCCTGCCCTGAAATATTCATTAACCTGGGCCATGAACTTTGGCTTCAGGTATCATCATTATCATTATCACAGACACACCAACTCAAATACTGCACAGACAGACGGAGGCAACAGTCACGGTGCTATAAATTATCTTCCCAAGGTGCAAGAAATGCAGCTTTTAAAGCAATTTGTGAGTCAGCAGCAGGAATGAAATGTGAGCAGGGGAACGTCATCGATAAGGAGGGAGTGACTAAGCAAAGAAGCCTTCCTAGAAATGAGTTCCGTGGGGAAGAGGGATGGAGGTGTTAAGTCTGCTTACAGTTACAGCTTTCTTCCTTTAGGAACCCGGAGGTACCCTGCAAACACCCACACAACCCTTTTGGCCAGTGGCTTGACATCCTCTGGGTGAAATGTTTACTCACTCTCCAGATTGCTGCCCCTTTTCTGCCCAAACCACATTTATAAAGCCAGGTCTCAGGAACGTGTTCTTTCCCTCTTCCAATCCCTCCACCCCAAGTTCCCGAACTATGAGGACATACCATGCATTGCAAGCCATGTGACTGTCCCAGCATTCCTCAGAAAGATCCAGGCCCAACTGTTTACGAAAGCAACCACAAAAGGGATTCCCTTTAGCTTCGCCTCACTACAGACAGGCTTCACACAAGATGAAGCATCCTCTGCTGTAGTTTCCACAACCAGCACAGTCTTTTCTCTGTGTCAATGTGCTTCCTGCATCACACTGCACCCCAGACCCCACACACTAACATGTAACTTTCTGAACTTGCAGAGCCTAAAGCAGTAGTCACACTGCTGGTTTTATTAACTGAGATTTGCAGACCTGTGGGGATCTCTAGGCTGACTAGCCTGGACGCTCTTGGAAGGCAGGGGCCTCACCTGGATTCTTTGTTCCTCCCCAACACTGAACGATCAGCTTGGAACAAGGCCACCCGTGGATTATTGCTGAACCACTAACTTGGCCAATTCAGGGTGAATCTTTAATTTTCAAGAATCCCATGGCCAACACACGTACAAAGTTCCTAAAGTTGTCCTGACTCAGTGGATTTGCACACTGACTTGGTTGGGTCACTCCTTCTTTGAAGGCTGGAGCCCTCTTAGCTGAGTCTACACCCTCCCAAATAAACAACCTGGATGAAGGGATAAGAGGGAACTGTCAGGCCCAAGAAACAGAGAAAGGAAAATAAGAAAAGAGGGATTTTAAAATGGCACAGTGACCCAAGCCTGTAACCCAAGGATTCTGGGAGGCCAACGCAGGAAGATTATGAGTTCAAGCCCAGCCTGGGCAACTTTGCAGTTTAGCGAGACCCCCAACTCAGAAAATAAGAAATAAAAAGGGGCCAGTGATGTAGCTCAATGTGAAGGCCCTGGGTTCTATCCCCAATACTGAAAAGAGGGAGGAGGAAGGAAGGAGGGAGGGAAGGAGGGAGGCAGGGAGAGAGAGAATCAAAGAGAGTCAGAGAGAGAAAGAGAGATCCAGAAAGGAGAAGGGGAGAGACAGGCAGAGAGAAACTGGAGCAGAGAAGCACAGATGCATAGAGCAAGAGGGAGAGAAACAAGGAGTGACAGCGAAGAAGAGGAGCTGCCGGAGCAGGGTAGAATGCTCTGATGGGACCAGTGGCTGTTGTGCCATAATTTGCCCTATGCTCGGCTGACAATGCCAGGTAAAGAAGACAAGCTCTTTCTTCAAGTAGTTAATATTCTAATGAAAGACTGTGATAAACAAAATAATATACAATGATAAAATGTGTTGAAGAAAAATAAAGCAACATGAAGGCTCACTCTCAGTAGAAGTAGAGCTTTGCTGAGGAGAATTCCTTTGCTTTGAAGATTTTGATTCCTAATTTTGTGCTAATGTGAAAGACAGAATGCACCAGAAATTAAAAAGATGGGGCCGGGGGTTTAGCTCAGTGGCACTGCGCCTGCCTCCCAAGTGCAAGGACCTGAGTTTGATCCCCGGTACCAAAAAAGAAATTAAAAAGATGATTTTATGCAAGCTATTGTGGTAATGAGGAGTAATGTCCCAAAGAAATGAAGGGATGCTGGTGTGTTATACAAGGAGGTGAACAAGGGAGTCATGCTTCAGTCTGGGCCTCAGGAAGGGCGGAGGTGGGTCTTGCTCAAAGGGCATCTGTTAAGGTCTAGCATTGGGAGGATGGGGGAAGAACTTTAGAAAACAAAGAGGGAAATTTAAGTTCAGATAAAGTTCTTTGTCAATAATATACTGCCGCTTCCATTATTCCAAAAACTAAACATGGTCACTTGCCTTGTTCAGCTGCTTATCACCTGCATTATAATTTGGAGTTCCTTCGGGGGAAACACAGAGCCCTTCGTGATTGATTTCTACCTGCTCCCGATGAGCTGAAGTGGGCCTGCTTGGAAGGAAACCCATGGGAGGTTCTTCTGGGCCAGGCCCACCCCTCACTCTTTACACTTTTCTTTGGCCAGTACTCAGTTTCCAAGTCACACTTAACTCCGAGGGAAGCCAAGGCGTATAATCCAGCTGCTTGCCCAAGAAGGACAAGGTGGATATTAGTAGTCAGAGCTGGCTGGCTGTGTCACACGTGCTTCTCGTGGGCTATTCCTTTTCTCTTTGCTTCCTTCCTGGCCCTTCTCTGGTCAGATGGTGCCTGCAGTCTTTAAGAGTCACTTACGCTTGCCTTCTTCTACAAAATTATTGTTGACCCCCAGTGTTGGCAAGTTCTCCCACAAAGCCTCTTTAGCACCCAAAGATATATCACAACACTAATCGCACATCGCCCTGTAACTATCATGTTCCTAGCAGTCCCCACACTAGACCCCAAGGTCTTGCGTGATGGGCTAGGTTTTTTGTCTTTCTGTTCTACAAGCTTAGGACTGTCTGGCAGTAGGTATGTGATTGAGAATATCTCAGGAACAAATGAGTGGCTCTTTCTGGCTTCTAAACTGCCAGGGTCCGCAGGTATGGCCCAGAATGATAATTCCAACTAAACACACACAGTCTCACAGGAGCCTTGAAATAGAAGTTTCACTGGACACCTGGACCTGGATAGATTTCACACTGGAACCCCTAAGAGGAAAGTGTTGCTGAGGTGAGGAGTACAAAGAAAACTCCTCATTTTGAGTCCAGCCCACTAACCATCTTTCAGGAGTACTGTGGCCTCAGCTCTCTGGGACGTGTGGAAGGAGGGCAACAGGTGCCCACGGTGTGAACTGGGCGTGCCTGAGGCAGGCTTGGAAGGAAAGCAGTGGGCTGCCATAGCTCCTGTTTGAGTAGCTCCTGGGTAAGTCTAGTAAACAGTTACACAGTGATACATTCCAGTGCAGCTTCTGTGAGCCCCACAAGGCTGGAGCCAGGCTGACTCAGGAAGAGCCAGAGATAGTGAAATCTCTGTAACAGAGGAGGGAAAGGCTGAGTCACTTCTATAATGACCGGCTCACAGCACGAATCATCATCAGGCCCAAGACTAAGACAGTTACAGCCCTTTTTTCTTGTGGAGTTATTGGCTAGGGTCTCACCTTTACAGTGTTGAAGAAGGAATTATATGGCTCACAAATCCAAGAACAAACAGAATGGAGAGGTTACCTTGGGGCACATGAGTAACCTACAGCAAAGGGACCAGGCCTAAGGCCTCAGGGCGTGCTGAACAACCATCCACATCTACCACGCTGTGGAATGAGAGGGGCACAGGAGCTAGGTGTCTGCAGCTCTCCCACCTACCAGGGTTCCCTGCTGCCCCCAATGCCCATGTTTCAGGTTCAGTGGTGCCAAGTGGATAAACATAATCAGATTTTGTAATCTTATGTGGTTGATTTAGGTTCTATATAGTAAAATCAGTAGAATAAAGATGAACCATGCTCTTGAATCACATAATGATGCTTGTTTTCCTGGTTGGGCTAGTTCCTATCCAGTCTTTGGGGGTCTTGGAGCATGTCTGAGGACATGGGCTCTTCATGGGTATTATGGCTTCAGGACAGCAGTTCCCCAAACCTTTGTTTTCTTCATCTATCCTCATGAGAGAGGGAAATGGCTACACTCTCTCTCCTTGGACTCGTAGGTATCTGAGACTGTTCTGCTGAGACACTGAGCTGCTCACATGATGATGATGGTGATGACAATGACGATGACGATGATGATAACATTTATTAAAACAGGAAAAATGCTAAGCACTAAATTGGGGGGGTTAACGTACAGGAACTTGTTTAATACTCACACTCACCCTATAACACATATATCACATCCACTCATCATTTTAGATAGGGCATGCTGGTAGGAGAGATACTGAGAAATTCAGCTCCAAACAGAACCAGAATAAGAAAGCCACCCAGTGTACCTCGAGTTCCATCATCAGCAATGGTTGTGCCATTGGGAGCCAGTGCAAGCTCTTTCTTCAAGTTTTATTTCGGATCTTAGCACTCATCACCACCACCACTAATTAACTAACTAGCCGAGTTACCACCACCTCTCACCTCTACCACAAACAGGCTTTCTTCATCACCACCACCACTAATTAACTAACTAGCCGAGTTATCACCACCTCTCACCACAAACAGCCACTGATTATGGATGAGCTCTTTTCGAGTGCTAGGTGTTATTCTAAGTACTTCACCTGAGCTATGACTCACTCTTCACAGCAATCCAGAGATGGGGGACGGGCTCCAGAGCTGCACAACTCTGGGTGGCACCATACACGCTGGACTTTCAAACTCCAGGGTTGAGACCCCCAGAGTCGTGCAACGTGGAAGCCTTTACTGTTCTATCTCCAGCTTCCAGGCCAGAGAACTGAGCTGCAGGGAGGTAATTTAACTCACTCACCCTCACACTGCTCATCCACGACAGAGCTGTGCTTCAAACCTGGCAGTCTGCTTCCGTCCTTAACCGCAATTATTCCGTATCAGCTCCTGAGTTGTCCTCTCTGCTCCTGGCCTTCTGTATTCTCCAGCAGCCACAGTGATTCTTCGAAAACAATAGCATGACGCCAAGCCCTCCAAGAGCTTCCCAATAATCCCAGTCTGAACAGACTCCCTAGTATGCTCCTAGCTCCTTGTGATCTGGCCCCTGCCTGCACCCCCAGGCTCATCTCTGATAACGCTCTCTAGCTCACCCTGCTCCTGCCACCCAGCCTTTTTGGTTCGTATCATCACACCAGGCTTCTCACTTCAGGGCCTTTGCACGTGCTGTTTCCCCCAACCCTGCCCTATACTTTGCTCAGATCCTCTCTCACACATCTGTTTCTCATTTTATTTAGGACCTTGTTAAAATGCCACCTTCTCCAGAGAGTTTCCTTGACCATTCCACTTGAAACAGTTCCCAACTCCCATTTGCCATTCTCAAACCCAGTATCCTCCTTGTCTTCCCTTGCAGTCTTAATACTACTCAGAACGGCAGCTCCTGTTTGTTGACGTGTTGGTGTATTAACTCTTAAATATAAGCAGGGACTTGTTCATCCCGCACACTGAGTCTGCAGAGCAGAAGAGAGCCTGGAGCATAGTGGGAGCTCAGTTAACTCTGGCAAGCAGGGTTTCAGTGCCAGCCCAGGGCACACATTCAGTCCGCAGTAAGCACCAACACAACAGCGCAGGGTGGAAGGAAGATTTAGATTTAGCTATACCTATTGTCGTACTTAATTCTTACATCCTGTGAAGTACAGTATGTAAGGGGAAACACAAGGGGGGTAGGCAACGCGCATTGCACCAGTCCCTTGACAAACTCTTTATCCAAAACAGAGAAGAGGTGATTATTAAAGATACAGACTCTGGATTGCTTATCTCCCTGCAGCCCAAACCATAAGAACTTATGTCTGCTTTTTGAGTCAGCAGCATTGATATTATAAGCTATTTAACTTGTGTTTTATTTTCACTATATCTCCAAGATAAAATGTTTATTTGTACCATCTACTACTTCCTCAATTTAGCTTTTAAAATTTCCTCAATGATTCAATTCCCTGAGCACATGTGAGTTTCCTGTATAAATTGCTTTGTCCTTTTTTATAAGGAAGAAACCTGAGTTTTTCCAAAGATGTGTCCAAACTAAATTATCATTTTATAATAACATTAAACAGTTTTTTAATCACTTGATCATTTTAATCATGTGCCAGCCACTCAATAATCTCTATCCCATTCCAATCTGAAATCCTGAGGGCCCTTGACTGAAAAAAAATTCCAAAAGAAGTCCTCTCTCCTTAATCAAGAAAGTTCTCCTCAGTGGGTGGGGCACTTCCTTGCCTCAGTGCCCAGCAAGGCACAGACTGTTTGGTTGGTTCATGTTTAAACCTGAATTTATGTAATAAGGATGTGGTTCCCATTGTAAAGTTATGCAAGACAGGGAGTTTTATAAAGTCTGGGCTTTGAGTGGTGTCCTGGCTTATGCAACAAGCCCCAGCCCAATAACTCACTCTTAGAAGCATGGGTCAGTGGTGGGCCTAAAGGGGCCCTGCATTCTGCACTCTGCAGCACACGAAGCCATATATCCTGTTAGGACCCTAGGTCACTCTCCCACAGGTTGAACATCACTAATCTGAAAGTCCTAAATCCAGGATGCTTTGTGACCATTGATTTCACAAATAGAAAATTTCACACCTGACTCCATGTGTTAGATTGCAGTCAGAATGTAATCACACTGTAAGTATTATACGGAATTGCCAATAGGCTATGTCTGAAGGTATATATGAAATATAAATTAATTGTTTAAACTTGGGTCCCACCCCTAAGATATCTCATTATATATATGCAGATATTTCAAAAGCTTTAAAAAAGGTGAAATTTAAAACACTCTGGTCCCAGGCATATCAGATAAAAGACACTCAATCTGTGTAGCCCAGAGTTGTTTAACATGGAGGAGCCAATAGAATGCTTTCCAGAGGTGTTAAAGGTCTACAGCACTAAATAATAACACAGCCCTGACTAAAGACACTTAATCCCTGGACAACGCCAGGGATAATGGAAATGGTGAGTAAATGTAACTTCGGAGCTAGTCAGCGAGTTCCTTTCACCCGAAAGGAAAGGGAATTTGCTCATGATGCTGACCTCCAATTCTCAGTCCTCGTGTCCTGCACACTGTGCTTCATAATAGGAAGACCTCTTCCCCTGAAGACCCTCCTTCCACATCTGTCAGTGTTACCTTCATATAAACTGCCCCTCCGTGTTAGCAAGACTCACAAGTGCTTGAAACAATTTATCTTGATGAAACATATGCCTTCGATGAATTCTGTAGTGAAAGGACCTAACATTTGCATGACCATATTACAGTATACAGTGTGGCTTAACCTTCAGTCCTGAGTAAAGTACAGTTACATTTTGTTGCTGGGAAAACTAAGGCAGAGAGCAGTTGGTAACTTGCCCAAGGGTGTAGAAGAGGAAGAACTGGAACTTAAATCCAGATCTTTTGGCTTCACATTAAAGTAAGCAAGACTAATCAAAGCACAGCAACTCTGTCTGGTACTGAAACCACTAATGCCAACACCAGATATGGATACCACACTATATAATATTCTCTCTCTCTCTCTCTCTCTCTCTCTCTCTCTCTCTCTCTCTCTCTCTCTATTTAATCAGTACTGGAGATTGAGCCCAAGGCCTCGTACATGCTAAGAATATGCTCTAACACTGAGCCTTTTTTTTTTTTTTTTTAATTTTTGAGACAGGGTCTTGCTAATGGCCCAGGTTGTTCTCAATTGTGATCCTCCAGTCTTAGCTTCCCAAGCAGCTGGGATTACAGGTATGCATCACTGTGCCTGGTCACAGGACACAGTTTACCTGACATCCTGAGGCTCTTGTCCAGGAGATGGTGCAGGCGACACTAAGAGGAAAATGACAGGACCACAACACCTGGGTCCTTTGAGAATTAAGAATAACCTGAAGTGTTTTCACAGGAATAGTGTCAAGTCAGTGAGGGAATCAGGCTCTAATCCTCATTGCACTTTTGTTTCACTGAGCAGTGGACTCACAAAAAATTGAGGCAGATTCCCTAACAAAAATGTTTCATATAAACATTAGTTACCTCATAGGATATGTCTTAAATACTGGAATATTTTATTCTTCTAAAATGCCTCATTCCCTAATAGCCCCAGGCAAATGGGGTGTTACGCTATAATCTATTGATCTTTCAAACCTAAATTATAGCACAATGCTCAAAGTTGCTACTTTAAACAATGAAAAAATTTACAGTTACACTTCCCTCAAACCTGTATTATTTCATTCTGTGAAAATGAAAGGAAAGCTATCTTCTACTCAGTGAGCCCCTAAAATTCCCAAATTATTGGTAACAAATGAAATACAGATGTGACTTACTGTTTAACGTGTGCAAAGCGTCACTTTATTTTTTGTGATCTTCCACGTCAAAAAATCTATGCATATTATCCGCAGTAAACGAAGGTATATTCCCCAGTTCTGAAGGCTCCTTAGAGAATTAAATATTTTTAATAATAGGGGAAATTTGATAAATCTCTTAGATAACTGAACCCCATAGGTGGAAATGGCAGAGGACATGAGGGATGTGACTGTGCCAGCCGGGTTTGCCCAGCTCGCGTCTCCCCTCTTCGACCCATGAGAGGAGGCTGGCTTTCCAAACACCCTGGGCCAGGTCAGACCCCTGCTCAGTTACTGTCCAGTGAGGCTGTCCTGCCCCGGGTGGCCAGGCTAAGGCCGGCCACAGAAAGAGAAGCTATCTTTTGCAAGTCTCTAAAGCTCCTCCTAGTGACCTTGGCTACTCCAATCTCTTCGAAAGAGAACGCTGTTCCTTCCCCATGGAAATTTAGCATCACTGAATTACAGAATGTCCCTACATGAAAAATTGAAGATGACTGTATTCCCTCTCTGTTAATGATTTCTACTGGTTTTTGGCCCTCGTAGAGAATGTCAATTAATATTATTATTTTTTAAATAGAGCAGAAAGGGGCCCATTTTGTCATTCCCCTTCAGTCTACTTCCTATGTAATAAAGCCTTGAATCCTTATTCGAGTGTGTAAAGACAGCCATCAGGTAGTTCACACTACCTTCCCAGTTCTCTCACCACACCCTACCCCATCTCTAGGCCCATGTCCACCTTTGTTTTTGGTTTTGGTTTTGTTTTTTGAGACAGGGTCTCACTATGTAGTTGAGATTGACCTGGAACTCACTGTGTAGCCCAAGGCTGGTCTCGAACTCACAGCGATCCTCCTGTCTCAGCCTCCCAAGTGCTGGGATTATAGGTGTGCACCACAGCTTCCCGTATGCACCTTTAATACACACACACACACACACACACACACACACACACACACACACACTCTCCCTGAGCTCCCATGGCTCTAGACTAATAATTCTTCTTAGGCCCTCTCTGCTCTTTCCTGCTCACACTGTGAGCTTTCTTTGTCATGCTTTGACCATTTCCCCAAGTTGCTCTATTTTTTTTTCAGCTTTAATTGAGTTTATTGGTACATTTTAGGGATACAGTACAGTTACATTCATTGTTGGGATCTTGGACCTCTACATGACAAGTCTTGGTTCTCATTTTTTCCCCTTACCCCTGCCCTCCCTTCACCCCCTCCTCCCCTCCCCATCTACAAACACTTTATTTCCATCTTTTCATTATCTCACATTTTTTTCTTTTCCCTTATTCCCCAAGTTACTCTAATCGTTCTTACTATTCCTCAAAGCCAAGCTCTACTTCCTACTCCAACTTGACCTCTACTCTACCCTCCTATCTTACTTCACATTTCCAAGGACCTTGCCTTGAGATTCTTGGTTACAAATCTGTGCTCTTAAGGATAAGATCCTATGCCCTCCATTCTATCCCCTAAGCTCTGTCTGAAATTGTACATGGAGTAGAGACTCACTAAATGCTGCATTAACTAAAGTAAAATGAAGCCACAAGCCCATCATTCTAAAAAAAATAAATAAAACAAAACAAAACGAAACGAAAAACAAACTGGGAGACAGAAAATGGAAAAATGAAAATTGCTATATTTTTTTACCCCTCCTGACCACTTCAACACTGAGCTTGAAAACGTTTCCCCTCTGCTCTGCCATGCACGTTTCAATTCCAGAATCCACTGCCTAAAACCCAGTGGCAGTGAAGGTTCAGGGAACAAGTGAGGCTCCGAGGCTCCGAGAAAAGAAGCTAGAGTTGCAGTAAGGGTGACAGGAGACCCTGGAGTCAGATCCCAGGGTGGACACTTGTCTTGCTTTTCTTGTTGCTGAGTCAAAATACCCAACTCCCAAGTTAAAAGGGGAAAGATTTGTGAAGTTCACAGTTTGTAGAGACTTCAGTCCGTAATTGGCTGGCTCCAAGACAGGATGGCATGGGATAGAGGGAAAACAATTCATGGTGGGCCAATGGTAGCAAAGCAATAAGGAAACTGTAACAGTATCTTTCTGCCCCTTTTATCTTATCCAGACTACCAGGATTAGGGCTGTGCCCAACCAATCAGTGTAGTGTTTTAGTAACCACATGCCCTTAATCCAAGCATCACATACTCTAACATTAAGCCACCTCTGAAAAGGCCCTACGACTGCTTGAGGCTCTGGGGGTACATCTAGACATAAACCAAAATAACACTGTACTAGGCTCCCACCTTCACTCCGTCATGTCCTTATTGCTTCTTCCCCTGGTGCAGGCAGAATCTTCTGTGGACAGATTATGACTGGAAAACTTGGGCAAGTTATCTGACATGTATGGCAGAAACTGCTACTTATTTGGCCCAAGAACCATTCTTTACTCCCTTGATGCCAGAAATCCTAACTTTAGAGGGATAAATCACTGCTCAGAATAAAGACTGCACTCTTGCAGCTGAGTACAGCTATGTGACTGAGTCAATGAGTTATAATAAAAGCAGTGTGTACAGCTTGTAGGAAGTATCCTTAAAGAAAGATGGTGCAAACCCCTCCTGCTTGCTGGAACAGGGCAGGGATCAAGATTTTAGAGACTCACAGGCCCTGAAAGGTAAGGGTAATTTATGATGCTAGTTGAAGTGAGACCTTTCCTCATCTTTCCTGACAACTATCCTTTCCATGGGCCAGGCACAAAAAGACTGAGAAGAAACCAACCAGAATACTACCCACTCTCCACATCTGGCTTCCAGCTGCAAGGCCCTAGAAAAGGAAAGAGTGTCTGCTATTATCCTATCAGGTTCAGAGTTTTGATTGCTCCCTTGGACTGGACATTCTAGCTGCTGAATTAAGTTTGTATTTGCTCTATAGAAAGACTCCAAACTTTGCCTTACCTAAGAGTAAGAAAAACATGTTAAAGTTCCCATTCAACGTGTCAGAGAAGGATCAACACTAGAAAATAAATAAACCTTGAGAAACTACAAATAAGATGCATTTACTTACCTTATGAGTCCACTTGTTCAATACACTGGCAATTCCTCTTTCTCTGAGGATGCTCACACAAGCACAGCTGCCCTGCAACAAATTAGAAAGTCCTCCGGTGTCACATCAGGGTGAGCCATTTTGAACTTGACATGATGTGAGGAATATGCACGTTCAAGTCAGGAGAGGAAGAAGGAGAAGGAGGAGAAAAGACCCTCCAAATTTTCCCTTTGGACAAGGAGGTCTAGCAAAGATCCTCCATAGCCTCTGGTGGCTGGATCTGTGCTAGTTCCAGAGTAAATCTGGCGCAATAATCCTGAAGCCCCCGACATGATAATCTTGAGAGGAGCAGAGGTTACTGACATGAGGCCCATGAGCATGAAAGTGGGGTCCCTTGTGTACAGCTTTCCCCCTTGGAGGACTGCTGGTTTCTTCTTTGCTGAGGATAACTCTGTCCTTTCCTTGCATTAAGGAGCTCCAAGCCTCTGAATTGTTTTCAGGGAAGGATCAAGGAATCACTGCTCTTCCCAAGACCCTCAGCTTATTGTTGTTCTCTCTCTGCCCCCACTGTACATGACTTTCCCCTATCTGGGGAAGTGCTATGGCTGCCACATCCAGGTAGCTCCTGGGGATCACCAGAACGTATGAGCAATGCATTTATCTCACCTAAAACATTAAGCAGAAATAAAGTGCAGAGCATGGTCGTAAAAAAAGGCTCACATCAGTCACAAGGTTAATTTGAGATGAAACATCTCAGGTGTCCTCTGTCTAGCCCACTCCCTATCCATGACTGTCTGTCTCCCGTGGCTGCAAGAGAAGAGCAACAAGAGAACGGACCAACATGGTCCAGAGAGCATAGAGCCAGGGCGTGACTCAAGGACTTGTGCTGTGGAGCAGAGCCGAGTGCTGTGGCCCCAAAGCCAAGTGTGCTCTGATGCCCGTTCCCTATGCTGGAGAGTGAGCCCTTGACAAGATGGCCAAGGGGCACCCTCAGCCTACCTTGGGACCTTTTGCACTCTTCTACACCTGACTTTGTGGGCAGCCACTGAAAGCCAATGATGTAAATTCTCATATATCTGTATGCATCTTGCACTGAATCTGTTTCTAGTAAGCACAGACTGATATGGTGAGCAATCTTGCTAGAGCTATGACTCTCAGGCTCTTGGTAAGTCTGTCTAATGTCCTTTGTTGCTGTACTTTCTCCTCCACAGGAAGTGTGAGAAAATCAGTAACTGGTAGATCTTTCATAGTCCACCTTTTTAGACAGACCAGGAAATATTCTTACTTGTTCCTTCTTTTATCCATTCAAAGCTTTTAGGCAGTGATGCAGACAGTAACCCATGACTTTTCTGACAAAGTCACCAAGCTTTCTCCCATTGAAAAGAGAAATCAACAGTTCTTCATATATAGGCACTGACTCCTTTCTTATTGTCTTCTGACAGGTTTTTTTCAACCTAGGCAGTGAGCTGAAGCATCCCAAGATAGTTAAAACATAATCCCCAGTAGGTAGGGCCTGTAGGCTCTGTCAGTGGGGAGTAGCTGTACAAAGACAGAGACTACCACATCCTCAGAAACCCCTAAGAATTACAGGGAATTCTGTCTCTCAGAGAGAAATGAAGCATGAGATCAGGACGTGGCAAAGTAGCTGGGCGAGTGAGCATGACCTGTCAGCCACAGAAATCCCAGCTGCATGGGAAGAACAGTGACTAAACCTGCACCTGGTACCAACAGACAGTGCTATCTTCAATCCTTTGGTCACAGGATCAAGCTGGTTTTTGATAGGACACCCTAGATCTGACGTCGGAATGGGGGGATGTAAAAGATGGCGGACATTAACCTTGTGACTGATGTGAGCCTTTTTTTACGACCATGCTCTGCACTCTGCAGAGTGTACTTCTTTTCCTACCTTTAACTGGACTGTACTCACTCTGTACAGCATACTCCTTTTCTTACCTCTAGTACTTTTAATAAATGCAAAATCTTCCTACCTCATTTCCTGTCCAATTTTTTGTACAGGATGAGAGCTTAGAAAGGGTCCTGGGAGAGCACAGCGCCCCAGAACCCCAGTCACTCTACGGCAGGTGCCACACTGGATTCGCTTTCCAACTGTTGCCTGTTGTGTGGAAAGAGTCACCTCAGGGCTGGGGATTTAGCTCAGCGGTTCGGTTGCCTGCCTTGCAAGCGCAAGGACCCGAGTTCAATCCCCGGTACCAAAAAAAAGAAAAGAAAGAAAGAGAGTCACCTCAGAGCAAAACTCCGTGCTGTCAGAAACCAATTATTCATAATACCTTAAAAACAAGATAACATAAAAAATTGGCCCAATAGTTGGTAGACAATGCAAAGAAGACTAATCTAAGATTAACTGGAATAAGAGAAAAATCAGAAGGCAGCACATATGGCATAAAAAAACTGACTTACAGAAATAATAGCAGAAAACTTTCTAACTTTCCAAACACACAAATAACTGATGCATATAGAAGCTTAAGTACTCACAAACAAAAGAAAACTTCTGCATGACACATTATAGTCAAAATCTCAGGAGTCCAAAACAAAGACAGAATCTTCAAAGCTTTTAGAGTAAAGCAGAGAATAATTTATAAATGTAAACCCATTAGAACTATAACAGACTTCTCAATACAAACCTTAAAGACCAGGAAAGTTTGGAGTGAAGTGTTTTGAGCCCCACTCACCAAAACCAAACAAACAAAAAACCTTCCAATGCAGACTTATATATCCTATAAAAATATCTTTCGATATTGATAGAGAAATAAGATATTTCTATGATAGAGAGTATCTAAGAATTTATGACCACCAAACTAGCACTACAAAAAATTATCAAGGATATCCCAAAAGAGACAATGTAGCCAACCGTGCCCAAAAGTCAAATAGAATGAACATACTAGGTAGCATGAACAGTTAAGCAGAAGGAGGAAATAAGGAAATGAGCAACAGGAAAATAACACAATCACAGAATGAGTCAGTATCTTTCAGTAATAACTCTCACTGCAAATGGCCTCAATTTCCCCTTCAAAAGACAAGGATTGGCAAAATAGATCAAGAAATAAAACCAATGATTTACTGTACAAGAAACACATTTAATCCAAACAAAAACTCACAGATTAGAAATCAAAGGATGGAAAACAATATTCCATGCAATGCGAACATAAAAAATATCAAGAGTAACTATTCTAATTTCAAAGTGGATTTCAAGCCAAAACTGATCAGAAGTAGAGAAGGTCACTAACATATTGGTGAAGGGAACAATTAAACAAGAAGAGATAAAAATTATAAGCACATATGCAACAAACACCAGCATGCCCAATGTCATAAATTCTACTGGACTCACAAAATCATATAAACACCAACACAATTGTAATAGGGGACCTCACTACTCCACTATCACAAATAGATGAACTAGACAAAAAATATCAACAAAGAAATACCAGAATTGAAACAAATTATCTAACAAATGGACTTGATGGATATCTACAGTGTTTCATCCAACAACAGAACATACAATCTTTTCAGCAGCACATGGAACTTTCTTCAAAATAGGCTGCTTAAGTAAATGCAAAATAATCAAAATTATCCAATGCATATTATCAGATCATAGTGCAATAAAACTAGTAATCAATGGTAAAAGAAATCACAAGAATTATGCAAACAAATGGAAATTAAACAATACCCTTTTGAATAATCAAATGCTTACAGAAGAAAATAAGAAAAAAATTAGCCAGGTCCTAGAATCAAATGAGAGTGCCAGTACAACACAGTAGAATCTATGGGACACAGTGAAAGTAGTCCTCAGAAGGAAGTTTATAGTTGTGAATACCTACCTACATCAGAAAAACAGAGCAAGCCTAAATAAATAACCTAGCAATATGCCTTGAGATATTAGAAAAACATGAACAATTCAAATCCTAATCTAATACAAGAAAGAAAATTACAAAGATCAGAGCAGAAGTTCATGAAATTGAGACAAAAAAAAAAAAAACAAAGAATTGAAGAACTGGTTCTTTGAAAAAGTCAAGAAAATACAAACTTATCCCTAACCAAACTTACCAAAAAAGGAAAGAAAAGACCCAAATCAATGCAATTAGAAATTTAAAAGGTGAAATCACAATGAAATCCAAAAGGCTTTTAGTTACCACTTGGAGAACCTGTATTCTAATAAATTGGAACATTCAGAACAAATGTTTAGATTCCTAGATACATATTGATTACCAAAAGTGAGCCAAGAAGATATAAAAACCCTGAACATTTCAATAAGAAGTAATAAAGAAAAGAAGTAATTTAAAAATAACTACCAATGAAGAAGAGCCCAAGATGCACTGCCAAATTCTACAGAAACTTTAGGGAAGATCTAATGCCAATATTCCTCAAACTCATCAATGCAGTTGAAAGGAAAGGAGTACTTCCAAAATTATTCCTGAAAGTTAGCATTACCATGATTCCAAAATCAGAAAAGGAACCAACCAAAAAAGAGACTACAGAGAAATAGAAAGTAATAAGTCATACAAAAAAAAAAAAAAAAAACATTATGACCAAGTAGGATTCATCCCAGGAATACAGAAATGGTTCAACATATACAAATCAATAAATGTAATACATCACATAGATAGAAGCAAGGACAAAACTCACACAATCATTTCAATTGACACATAAAAAACCTTTGACAAAGTCCAACGTCCATTCATGATAAAAAAAAATGAACAAAATAGGTGTAGAAATAATTTTATCTCAATCTGATAGTCATGTGTAACGAAGCTACTGCCAACTTTATATTAAATGAGGAGAAGCTGGAAATCAGGACCCCCCCATAATCAGGACCAAGACAAGGATATCCACTATCACAACTCCTGTTCAGTGTAGTTCTTGAAATATTACCCAGATAAATCAGTCAAATGGAAGAAATTAAAGGAATATGTGTAGGAAAGGAAAAATTCAAATTATCATTATCTGCAGATGATATGATCCTGTTCACAGTAGACCCAGAAAATTCCACCAAAGGACTTCTCAAATTTGTAACCAAATTCAGTAGTGTACCAGGATACAAAGTCAGCACCCAAGCCAGGTGTGGATGGCTCACACCTATAATCACAGCATTTAGGAGGCTGAGGCAGGAGGATCACCACAAGTTCAAGGCCAGGCTGAGGCATATAATGAGTTCAAGGCCAGCCTGAACTACATAGTGAGACCCTGCCTCAAAAAAAAAAAGTCAACACCCAAAAATTAGTAGTGTTTCTGTACACCAATAATGAACTCACACAGAAAGAAATCAGGGAAACAATACCATTCACAATGGCATAAAAATATTTAAATACTTAGGAATTAACCTAACTAGGAAGTGAAAGACCTTTATAATGAAATCTACAGTGCTCTGACTGGAAAAGAAGATCAAAGAAGACATCAGAAAATTCAAAGATATCACCTATTTTTGGCTAGGCAGAACCAGTATAGTCAAAATGGCCATACTTCCAAAACCGATATACAGACTTAACACAATCCCAATCAAAATATCAATAGCATTGCTCATAGAATTAGAGAAGACAATGCTACAATTCAAATAGAACCAGGAGAGCATAACCAATCCTGAGTAACAAAAGCAAGCAGGAGGCCTCAAAATCTCAGAGGTCAGAGCTACTGTGATTAAAAATAGCATGATATTGGCCCAAAAAAGACATGTGGATCAGTGGAACAGAATCGAGGTAATAGGAACAACTCCAGGTGCATTCAACTACTTGATCTTTGATAAAGTGGCGAAAAACCTATGCTGGAGAAAAGATAGCCTCTTTAAGAAATGGAAAACTGGCTATCCACATGCAAAAGATTGACTCTAGGCCCATATTTCTCACCATGTAGTAAACTAAAATCAAAATGGATCAAAGATCTAAATGTTAAAACTGAACCACTTAATCTTCTAGACGATGATATCTAGAATATAAAAAGAACTCAAAAAAATTAGACCCCCCAAATAGAAGACTCAATCAAAAATGGGCAATTGAAATGAACAGATGTTTCCCAGAAGAAATACAAATAGCCAATAAATATGTGAAAAAATTGTGCTTGAGCTGGGACTGTAGCTCTGTTTTGCTGCACCTGCCTGGCAAAGGCAAGGTCCTGAGTTTGATACCCAGTACCCCCCCGCAAAAGGTTAAAGTGTTCATGTTCCAGTGATACATACATACCCATGTTTACAGCAGAACAATTTGCAATTGCTAAATCTCAGAAGTGACCCGTGTATCTAACAATAGATGAATGGATAAAGCAAATGTAGTATTTATACACAGTGGAGTACTGCCATAATAATGCTCTGCCATAAAAAAGGGTATACTTGAGTCAGTAGGAAAATGGATGCACCCTGAGCCCATGTTAAGTGAAATAAATCAGACACACAAACTCAAACATTACATGGTTCCTCCTACACGAGAAACCCAAGAGGAAAATTAATGACAGAAAATGGCAAACAGGGAAATAGATCTTTTGCAAATTGGAAGGGTACCAAGACATGGAGAGAGAGGAAAAAAATGGAGATTAGAAAAAGAATTAAACTGTGTTAGGTACATGTATTAACTCTCCCCAAGAAATGTGATCATTACGTACTACAACCCGCACTAAAAATAGGCAGCCAGACATATAGCACTCCTCATCGGTACAGCCAGTGGCCCACTATAACAAAACCAAAAGCAAAAGTAATGTATCAAGGCCTTCCCATGACATGCACATCAAACTAAGGCTTCACTTAGATCAAAATTTTCTTCCTTGAGTTCCTTTTGAAAATCTCTGATAGGACTGTATTCCCTGAGACAACAATATCATACTTCAGAGAAAACTCTGACCATCTGGAGAGAACAAATAATACATTTTGCAACAGTAACAGACAGACATTCCTAGGTAACTTCTCAGGTGAAATATGAATAAATGTGATCACTTTGGATACAGAGCAATGACAATCGGTATAGTTCCCTTAGCCCTGGGAGTCACTGACCGGGTACAAAAAGAAACCCAAACTGCCACTCTGTGCAACTCCCACCTTGGCCTTTGCCCACCCTTTCCCTTTGTGTGTACTTTCATCTTGTACTGTTTTTTCCTTGATACAAATTCCACCTTTACTTTCACAGCGCTGTTCCCATGAATTCTTTGATCAAGGAAACAAGCATCAAGGAATCGTCCTGCCAGTCCAATACTGATGGTTCTGGGGGGGTATTAGAAATGCGTATTTTTCTGGGAAAGTGATACTATGAATAAACATAAGATACAAACTGAGATATCATATCCACAGGCATACAGTCTCTCAACGCCTTTTCTTTCACAAGTTCTAAGTGACTATGGTCCTTTATTTAATAGATGGCTACTGAGCACTTCTGGGCTAGGCACTGCAGGTTGAGGAATACATGTGCCAAGTCTGTGTTAGGCACTGTAGGTTTTAGAACAAAGAAAATATAACTTTTGCCCTCAGGAGCTCACAGTTGAATGAGCAAGACAGTCAGGAATAAGGAAGGTCTAAAGGAGAATGTGGCTCTTTGAGCCCTCAGGAAACAAATTCTTAAGAGGGAGTTGAGGGACCAGGCTACCCTTGGGATCAACATCTGTGGAAAGGAGAAGGATGCAGGATGGGCAGAGATGTCAGGCTATGATACGGACTTCATGGTGGCTTCAGCAACCCCATTGGGAGCTTTGGCCCTTTGATTTTGTCCCACATTCGGCCAAGCCAGCCTTTACACTCTACACTAATCAGTCACTGGGTGGAAGCCACCCAACTTGGCACCTAGTAATCCCTGTGGAGCTGACAGCTAACTTTACCCACAGCACCTCTAACAACTGGGGCGACAAGTCCACACCAAGTGCTGTGAGAGCAGAGAAGGGCAAGCAGTGAGCTGTTGGGAAGATCATGCAGACTCGACTGAAAAGAGTTTTAGAAGATAAGGAGTTTTCCAGACAGCAAAAAGGGAAGTAAGTCCCAACTGCAGTGCCTATGACTATGGTTGTCTGGGGGACCGGGGAGAGTGTGTTGAGGGGAATGAGAAAATGTAATTCTTTCCTTGCCCCCAGGAAGACTTGACTTCATCCCCTCTTCCTGCTTTCTACAGGAAGCCAAAAAGCCTCATCATGTTCCACAAACACTTAGTGAATATAAGTATGTAGACAAACAATTGTAAACTACTCTAGCTGGATAGAAATCAAACCATGCTTATCCGGTGAGCAATTCAATAAGATTTTAAAATTGGCAAATACTTAGTTATTCATAAATGCCATCACCTGTGTGTCTGGCTGCCCACTTCTTCCCCAGGGCGGAAGACTGACCGCTGCAGTGGATGTGGAGGAAAGGCTGAGTGCTTTATACCAGACAGAAACAGGACCCAGTCGTGGCTCAGCTGCTCAGCTCCTCTAAGTTCTTGGTCCAGGCATTTCCCCTCCGTGAGCCTTGTTTCTGTCATTTGTGAAACAGCGGTTGCATCAACTCCCAACATTATGTGTGAAACTGAAATCAAAGTAACATACATAAAATTGCTCCATACATAGTGGATCCCTGGTACCCACTGGCGACCTTGAACAACTCACGGAAGCTGTGACCTTGTTCTGCTCCCAATCCATTGTTCTCTGCTACTCTGTCTACATCTTTACCACCAAAGGAAGCCTGGACACTTTTATATATTCACAGGCTGTTCAGACAAAGCCACGAGCTGGTAATGAACTGAGACGGGGAAAGAAGTGGCTGCATTCTTTCTCATCTTGCTAGATCGAGACTAGGATTGGCAATGGTTGCTTAGTGATGGCATTAATGGATCTGAGGGAACAACAGGCCCAAGGCTCCGCCTTCCTGTGAGGGAAGAACTGCCAGAGTTTTTGTTTCTGAGGGTTAGTTGGATGCTTTCCCCGAAAGAGGGCTTTTTTCTGAGGCAAACAGGACATTCCTCTGCTGGGAACTATCACTAGGATGAACGAAGAGCCATGGGACGTGGTGTTGGGCGGGGGGAGCTACAATTTGCCTTCTTGTCTTGGAGTAGGTTATTCCAGAACAGAGGCTGTATATCCAAAGAGCAACAAACCAACTTCTGTTTTATGATTGGCACAGGGGGCCAAAAAGAGCACATGGCTCCTTTCTCTCTATAAGTCTTTATAAGGCCTTGTCACTGTGCTGCCACTGGGGCAGGAACTGGGCTCCTGAGTGTCTCGGAGTTGGGAGTGGGAGGGATGCATCAGAGAACCTCAAATCTGATGGCACCTGGTGACCTGTGAATTAAGAATCTCTGTTCTCATTGAGCTGGCTTCCCAAAGCCCCATCGTCCACACTGCTCTCTGGAGGGTCATAGCTTTTACTCATTCAGCCTGCAGCCTGGGTTCCAATTGCTTTTGCAGGTTGAAAGTACTGAGCAGTGAGGATCTAACAGTAATATTTTCTGTAAAAAGACTGAAAGAAATAAACTGTGAAGTTTTAAGAAAACACTATTTCTTCAGTAAGCCTTTTCAAATGCTTTTCAATGTGGGACATAATGAAAGAAACAGCAAGTTAGATCAGCCAGCTTATTTTAAATTCACCTCACAATGCAGGTTTCTAATTACAGAATTCTTTTTAAGGTTAACGAACTGTTAATTTCTAAAAGGAAAGAAACTAACTGACTATAAAACATTTATTGTGGAATAATCTCATGCTGAAGACATGAAAAGCCACTGGTAGTGGCTCTGGCCTTGGTAGTGCTGCCCTTCAGCAAGGATGGACACGGGGATTTTTGTCTCTTCCCATACAGGTGCAGAATTTACGGCCATTCTCAGCTGATACCAGTGTTGTCAGTCAAATTGAGCAGAATCTGACATTCACGGTTGCTGTTGGAGTGCTCCTCTGCTCCCAGTACCCTTCTCTTCTGCTTCTACTTTTTCTCTAATGTTCAACATCTAGCTATGAAAAAATAAAGAAAAAAGAATTACCTACCTCTAGCTCTTTTCTAATTTCCTTCTCCTACCAGCCAGAAATCAAACATGATTATTTTTGAGGCTCCCCTTCACCCCACTCTGAACAAACCTCAGGTAGAAAAGGCTCTGGGAAGCAACAATTTCTATAGCTGTCAGGCAAGAAGGAGACCCTCTTTCTCAAACTGTAAAATGAAACCAGACGTGGGGAGAACGAAGCCTAATTCCCTCAACCCAGAAAGATAGTCCTCCTCCACTCTCTGTGGCCCTGAAGAGGAAAGGCCCGGTGTGAGGTGGAATTATTTCAGTCTGGTAATTTAGAGGCTGAAGCCTGTAATACTGCATTTGTAATATCACCAAGGAGTTATCCAGCTCCATCAGCACAGAAAATCTATAATAATAGCAATTTTCACTAGAAGGACAAGAGAGGTATATATTCTGCTTTTGCTCCTTTCAGAGCAACAAAGAGATATTTGACCACATTAACCTCAAAAGAATGGTAATTTATTTTAAGGAACACACAAAACTCCAGGAAAAGAAACGACATTTAGGAGATGCTCTCGGCTATTCTCTTCCCTGTCCTTCCTTTGTACGATGCTACTTCTTTCTGCTCATTCTCATTTTTACCTCTTGGCTGATGCCTACTAGGGTTTTACTTCCCAGTAACTTTGGATGTCATGAACCTGGACCCAGCATGGTCCCAGATTTATCTGCTTTTGCATAGCCATTTTTTCTAAGTTCATCTCCTGGTGCTAACTTCACTTTTTAGCTTAATTCATGAATGAGTTTATCATTTTAAACTAGTTTATGTCATACATTTCTGGATAGCCTGTATTTTACTCCATGTCAGTAGCACATCCTGGGTCACTTCCTGTAGCTGGACTAGAGCTTTGGGCAGCGAGAGAGGAAAAACAGGTTCTATATAGCTAGGGGTAGACCCTTAAGCAGAAGCACTGGAAGGTATGATGTTCAATGTAGGTGACGCCTTGGCTCTGGCTAAGATGGTCTCAGGTTTGGGCATTCTGAACTGGACAGGCCAGCATACTACAAAACCACTTCATTTTGGATGAAATCTGTTTCATGCTCAAAAGAATTGATATCGATAAATTGAGATGTTTTCAGTGTTCAGCATATTTTAGGTTTTTGTGAAAGAACGAAGGACCCAAGCAAGGACCTAACTGAAATGAATAGGTTTAGTAGACAGTCTCAGCTTTTGGTTCCAAAGTCCTGGCCCTACAGGGAGAAAAGAAAAAAAAAAAAAAAAAAAGAAAGAAAGAAAGAAAACCCTCTGTCTCTTTTTTTAAATACAAGGAAATTCAAATGAGGAAGAAGATCTTTCAGCCAGGGTTAAGGGAGAGGGACTGACGCCTTTTCAAAGCTGAGGGTCTGGAGGGAGAAGAGCTTCTCCCTGTCACCTGCCACTCTGCTGTGCCCCAGATCTGTGAGTCAGCTCTTCACCTCTTCTCCCTCTTCATTCTCGACTCCTCCTGTGCAGATGCGTCCTGTGCCTTCATCAGATGATTCCATGTTCTTTGGACTTCAGAACAGTTCTTTACAAAAGTCACATTTGAGACTTTAAATATTAGACTACTTTTAACAGTTGATGCTGTCACAAACTGCAGCCTGATCCAGGAAGAGGGGTCTTTGTACTCCGTAGAAGAAAGCCAGAGAGATCAGTACATTGTCATCGCCCATCTCTGTTGGGAGACAGAGTTCCCGAGGCCCCATTGACCATCCTGATGGATGGAGCAATGACATCAGACTCAAGCCAGCTCGAAAGCAGAGTGTTTCTTTGTAGGGAAGCTGGGTAACCAGAAGCTCCACTGCCTTGAAATGTCAACTCTTTTAAAACAGAACGTCCTGTCATTTTATTTTATTTTTCTCATTGAGTTTATTGGTACTTTTTAAGTATACAGTACAGTTACATTTGTCATTGGGATCTTGTACCTTTACATGACAGGTCTTGGTTCTCATTTTTTCCCCTTGCCCCTGCCCTCCCTTCACCCCCTCTATCCTCCCCTATTAACAAAGACTTTGTTTCCATTTTTTCCTTTTTTTATATTTTTTTCTTTTCCCTTATTTCCTTTCCCCTACCCTTCCCACTTCCCCTACACCTTTAGCCCTTTTCTTCCTATTTCACATTGTAAGTTATACAATTTGGATCTTATTTACACTTTTAGTTTTTCACACCAGAGAAACTATTCAGTATTTACATATGTGTCTTATTTATTTCACTTAAGAGTATGGCCTCAATATGCATCCATTTTCCTATGAATGTCTCTAGTTTCTCATTCTTTATGGCCAAGTAGTACTCCATTTTATAGAAAAACCACATCTTTATCCAGTCTCCAACTGTTGGGCAGTTGGGCTGTTTCCAAGTTTTAGCTATTGAAAACTGCCACTATAAACATGGGTGAGCATATATCACTGTGGTATGATTATTTTCATTCTTTTGGAAAGATACCCAGCAGAGGGATGGCTGGGTCAAATGGAACCATTTTATGTATTTTATTGTTCTTTAGTATTGCTTTTAAAATTTTAAGTAACTAGTGGCAACTTTTAAACCCAGATTTTAAAAATAACATTCATAACTACATTAACTAAAGTGATGCAACAAGACTGTAATTTAGCCAGAGCAGGAGTTACTAATCTCATTTGTGAATGTGGATAGTGGGGCTAAGAGAAATTAGAAGATTTGTCTCATCTCTAGGACATGGCAGAAATTCTAATAAGCCAAAGACTTGTTTAAGAACCAGGGCTGTGCAGCTCTCCATTTGTTCTCCATTTTGTAGGGTGCCTAATAACACATTATATAAATTTGAATTAAGGGAAAACTAAAAATAGTTTTATTAAAATACAGGAGAAAGTATTATTTTATTTGGCTGCTATCTGATTACTAAATGATGCTAGAGAGGGGTGAGGGAAAACTTAAAGCAGCTTCTTACCCTTAATGTTTTGGAATATGAAACCTGCTATACAAACAATTTATACCAGAGTCATCTGTTAAAGGTTACTGTTCCTGTTTGGCAAAATACAGCTTTCATTTGAAAGAATTTTAAAAGGGTATTGTTGGGCTGGGGATTTAGCTCAGGGGTGCAGCACCTGCCTTGCAAGCACAGGTCCTGAGTTCAATCCCCGGTACCACAAAAAAGAAAACAAAAACAAAAGGGCATTGTTTAAAACTTTACTAGGTTTCTTGGAAGTACAATAGCATCTCAAATTATGTCCTAATAACTTCCATTATTAATCAATAAAAATGTATGGATTCAATTTTCCTTTAAATATGATTTTTAATAAGACAAAATACATACCTAACTACATTTTGACATTTTTTTAATACTCAAACGTCATCATTCCTTCTGATGAACTCAAGATATGTCCAGATTCCCACATCATTACTGGTGTAAAACAACATTCAAAAGCAGTTGTATTATGTACCTGTCTCAACTCCCCACAGTGAATGTAATCATTATGTCCTGAAAACATTTACGAATAAACAAGAAAAGCCACTGGGTGTGGTGGCGCACGCCTATAATCCCAGCACTCAGGAGGCTGAGGCAGGAGGATCGCTGTGAGTTCGAGACCACCCTGGGCTACATAGTGAGTTCCAGGTCAGTTTCAACTGCATAGTGAGACCCTGTCTCAAAAATGAAACAAA
>NW_022900945.1:27757988-27764969 GCF_012274545.1 Fukomys damarensis | reverse complement strand
AAAAAAAAAAAAAAAAAAAACTAAATAAAATAAAGACAAAAAATAAGAGTTTTGTTCATTCATTGAACAAATATCAAGATGAATCAATTTTGGTATTTGCTTTTCTTACTTGTTAATAATCTCTGGGATAGCTCATATTAGCCAAGCAAGTTAAAATAAAGAAAAATTAGAACTGTTACATTTCAGAGTTTACAAGGTCTTGTATCTTGTGTTCTGCCTCCCTCTTAACTGAGGTATTTCAGTTTCTCTAATATCAGGCTGCCCTGTAAAAAAATCTCACATAACCAATAAAGTATACAGAATCCTTGCCAGCAGATAATCATCACTGTAGTCTCTCCATAAAAGAGTATGTGAAACTTCTGTAAACAAAAGAAATAGGTTCTGTCTGCAGTGTCCAAAATATACGATACAGAAATACAGAAATCTGTAAAGCATTAGGCCTCAAAAATTACAAACACTTGATTGTCTTTACCAAAACTGCCAGGGTGGAAATTTTTTGAAAAGTCTTAAAGGGCTTTCTCCTAACATAAATGATAAAACGCAGAAAGAACCAAAACATAAGCTAAAGATATCAGACCAGACTACAACCAGAAGAGATCTTAACTAAGGGATTGAGAACCATTTGCTTTCCAGATATTAGCACTTTAAAAGGTTTTTAATGACGTGAAATATAGTGCAAAGGTACATAACATTAATGCACAATTTGGTGAAATTTTACAAAGAATAGAGATCTATAATCAGCCCTGAACAAAAAAGTAGAAAACCACCAGCACCTCAATTTACCAAAGAAAATCCCCATTTTGATTCATTTTCTTCTTCTTGGATTTTAATTCATAGAAATCATGTAATGGCAAACCATTATGCCTGGCTTCTTTCACTCCCATGGTGTTTGTGAGAACTGCTTGCATTGTTGTATTGGCAGTAGTCTGTTAACTCTAACTGCTAGAATGCAGTCCAATGTAGTTAATGTGTTCCAGTTACTCATTCTATTACTATCGTTCTATCACTGGGCATTTGGTTCATATGTTGGAGACCAAAATTTATTATTTAGGGGACCAGGGATTTGGCTCAGTGGTTCCACCACAAGCCTCATAAGCATAAGGACCCAAGTTCGATACCCGGTACCAAAAAACAAAACAAAACAAAAAAAAACTTTTAAAAAATGTATTATTTGGGTTTGGAAGTTTTTCATAAACAATCACCTACTTGAAATAGGTGGTAAGGGGAACTTTATGCTGACATAAAGAAAAAAATAAGACATTTCACTTGTGCAGACCTCTAACTTTGTCCTGCTTTGCGCCCCACCATGCAACATACCTCAGGAAAAAATGTGAGCTAGGCTTGTGAGAGTGTAACTGACACAGGAGGCTGAGATCTAGACTTCAGTATAATGAACAGGGACCTTAGGGAGTAAACACGATAAATTGCCTGTGTCTGTAAACTCCAGGGATGCTCTCTGGTCGCTCAAAAGTCCTCCATAAAAATCTCAGAGCAACCCAGACATTTCATTCAGTCCCAGATTGCTGTGACTTCAATATCTAGCTACTCAGTAAACATAGATACCAACCACACCCCAAAATTCTCAATAGAAGGCTAATTAATGGCTGTATATTTGATCTAATGAAGCACATTCAGGTCCTGGCAGATTTATCTTCCTATCTTAGGCATAACTGTGGCAAAAAAATCTTTCTCTGCCAAACAGCTCCCATGTTCCTCCCTTCTCCAAGAATACAACAGTTACTTGCTTAAGATGTCTTTTGAGATTCTAAAATATTGCTTACTAAATTCCCAATAATATGAAGAAAAAGTAGCTTGCTTCCAGACAATCTCTGTTTATCTGGGTGCAATGTTTTAAATAGTTTTAAGTATTTTAGAGGGAAACTGTTGATATTTTACTCTCTAATCAATAAATGAACCTGAATACATTTGTGAGCTAAAGCAAACAAGAGTGTTCATTTGAAGGAGGGAATCTAGGAAAGTAGAAAGAAGGGTAGTTTTTAGAGTCATTGGTTTGAAAACACACGAAAAACATTTATATCAAAACTGAGGATTGTTTATTTCATTTCTTTGTCAGAGTTTGAAGAAATATGTATATTCTTGAAAATATTAAATATTATTTTATAAAGAATATGGTACTGTTTATAAACATGTGTCTGAGATGACAGCAATCATTTTCTGAAGTTTCATTCTTCTAATTATATTTCTGTTTCCTCCTTCTCTGATTGTATTTCTTCTCTCTCTCTCTCTCTCTCTCTCTCTCTCTCTTTGGCATTGGGTATTGAACACAGGGACTTCACTTTGAGTTATATCCCCATCCCTTTAAAATTTTTTAATTTTGAGACAGTGCTTTGCTAAGTTGCCCAGCCTGAGATAGAACTTGGGATCCTCCTGTCCCCAGGCTACCAAAGAGTCACTGTGCCCAACTGACTGGATATTTCTTTTTGTATGCTTTTTTGCCAAACTTTATAAGCACTCTAATAACATTATGTAGTGGTTTATGTAGCTTTTCTAAAAGCACATCTGGAAGTTGAATTAATGACCCCTTGGGTTAAACAAGTATCCGTGTTGTGGTTTAGAAGCATTCTGTCTCCTTATAAGGTTAATGTAGAGGCCTAAAATATAGTAAAAAAATAATCATAGCTATGTTGTGTGAATCCCAGGAAAATAAAGGAAATACAAAATTCTCCTAACTCATGACTGTCAGTTCTTCAAGCTAACTTGCACTTTTAACTTTTGCAACAATCACTGCAATGTATTTGAAAAAGTACTCTTCACGATGACCCTGAGGTAGGTAATAGTATCACCCTCGTGTTGCAGCTTGGAAGCTGGACTGAGAGAATTTAGCACATTACCAAAGTGACAGCTGTGAGTGGCAGAGCCAGAACTTAACTCCAGCTCTGGCCTACAGCCCAAGACTAACTACTGTGATTTATCACCCCCTCATACTTAACAAGTTGCCCAGAAAAACTGATACCAAGGCCAAATTACCCTGAACGTAGGAAGCTCCACCACCAGGTCCCAGAGAGCTTAAATCCTAACTCCAAAGGTATACATGACTTCTATTGAATTTGTTGAAATTAATGAAATCTAGCTCTCAATGTAGGGAACAATGTCAATATTAAAATTTAGTTTTAACGAGAATCGGGCCAACACATTGAAGAATGAATATGTTGGAGAAAAGCAGAGTTAACTGACTTGCCCAAGGCCAGACAGTTATTTGGTACCAGAGGGAGCATCTGAACCCTGATGTCAGGATCCCTAGGCTGGCAGCTCCTGTAGTGCTGCTTTTTCAATGTACCAGAGGCTTTTGTGTATAGTTTAGCGGTTGCTTGGAAAGGGGTACAGGTGATGAAGAAATGTAAAGGTCCAGGAGCAAGAAGGAGAATTTGCGTAAGTCATGAAATTGCTCATGGAGAACTTAATAACTGTCTTAGACATTTGTTATGAACTGAATAGTGTCCCCCACAAATTTGTGTGTTGAACTCCTAACTCTCGATGTGACTGTATGTGGAAATAGGGCCTTTAAAGCCATGATGAAGGTAACATGAGATCCCAGGGAGGGGCCCTAACCCAACAGGAGAAGTGTGCTTCTGAGATGAAGAGTTGCCAGGAGCATAGGCACAAGAAGAAGGCAGCCAGATAAGCTGAAGAGAGAGGTCACAGGGAAAACCCTACCTCCCAGCACCTCGGTCTCAGACTTCCAGACTCCAGAACTGTGAGAAAATTAATTTCTGTTGTGTGAGTCACAGAGTCTGTGATAGTTTGTGATGGCTTCTCATGCTGACTCATACAATATTGATGAGCAACAGTAAAGGGCTACTGGAGACCAACTCTGCTTCAGTGTGGTTCTTCTTCAGGCCCGCCTAGGCCCAGGGAGATGTGGAATGGACAGACAGAATTCAACCAGGAACTTTCAGGTTAGTCAGGTCCATGCTGGGGCAAACAAGCAAAAAAGACTAAATAATTATGAAAATTGCAGACAGCCACAGTTTATCTTTTTCTGTGGTTTATCTGTACATCCTTTCAAGTGCCTGTTACACTGGTAGTTTCATAAAAACTAACAGTTATCTCAGAAAACTCACTTCTTAAAAGCAGATATAAACTATGTGAGCCCTTAGTTTTTCAATGTTTAGATGGAATAAATGGTTTTGAAAGAATTATAGAGGATCATCAGTGAAAATACCAGAGTAAGGACCTCCTTTGAAAGTCTGCTCCATAAAAGAAATGATTGTTAGAATCAACTCTTTCAGAACTCTGAAAATTAACAAAGTTTATTGGAGCAACCCAAAGCGAGTTTATTTTTTTTTTAAAAAAAGACTGACTCTCAGTAAGAGAGACATGATTTATGAAATTTTAACTTGCTCTATCGACATTTTCTCCTCTTCGACAAAAGTCTTAGAAACCAACTGCATGGAAGACAGTGAAAAACCAGTACCCTTGCAGCCACTAGAGAGGACAGAATGGGGTTGGAGCTCCATCAAAGCCCCATGCCCAGAAAGTGACTATTATTTGACTCCTCTGGGGGCTCCTAGAAGATTCCATGCACAAAACTGTCTGTATTAGAACTGACTTGGAGCATACCCAATACAAGGTCCTTATCCTAGAGACACTGGCTGATTATAGCTTCCTGAGGTACTACATAGCAGGTCAAATGATAGACTAAGAAAAATCTGAGAAATCAGATGCCTATAAGGAGACTTAAGATCTTTTAGTATGTTCCTGGCAATCTAGCAGTGTACACATGCATGCTCAGGCCCATGTACATGCTTAGGAAAGACCTATAAATGTGCTAAATGCTCTCTGGTTAACTTTGAGGATCTGCACAAGCAGAATGAGAAGACCAAGGCAAAGCTGAAAACTGCCTGGGAGGATGTTGAAGGTGTGTCCCAAATACACAGACCCCTCACTAGAACTGTGAGACTTACTGGTCCAAGCATTTCGTGATATTTCTGCCTAATCCTTAGCTAACTACTAAGCTAAGTGAGCAGAAACTTCAGTCACAGCACTGATAAAGAGTATAGACTTAACAGAATTAACTCAGAACCAAGCCAGAAACAGTAACAATTCCTGGGGATGAAAGAGAATCTGCTTTTCAAAGTTGCAACATTGTGTTTTTACTGTTCAATTTTTAAATGTCTATAAAATTATGAAATATGCAAATAAACTAAAATGCATATTCCCCATAATTGGAAGAAGAGCAATAAGTAGAAACTGCTCCTGGAAAGACAGATACTGGGCTTACTAGAACAAGGTTTAAATCAGCTATTTTCAATATGTTCAAAGACCGAAGAAAATTATATCTTAAGAACTAAAGGGAAAATGAGAAGGATGTCCTATCAAATAGAGTTAGAAACATTTTTTACTAAAAATTCTTAATTTCATTCTTCCTCATATTTTTTATTAGTGCATGTTTGGAGTGCATGGTGAGTACATTCATCTTAAAGATTAAGTCCTTGTGCTTAACAGATCTTGATTCATTTTATTCCCCTTCCTTCCCCACCTATCTTCCTCCATCTGTCTCTGCATCTCCTTTCCCATTTTCATTATCATCATCATATTATCATGTTAGTTCATCTTTGAATGTATATTTCTTTCATTATAGGTAGTTCGTACATGTACATGACTTGCCTCACATTTCTTTACCTCCCCTTTTCCCTTAGCCTTAATCTCTTGGTCCCCTTCCCATTTGCAAAAGATCTATGTCCCTGCTTTTGTTCATCAATCTTTTATTTTGCATTATTAGTAGATTAGATTACTCAAATGAAAGAAACCATACATTAGGTAAGCTTGTGTGTCTGATTTATTTCACCTATTGTTTTTAAAGTGTATCCATTTTCCAACAAATGTCTCAAATTTATCCCTCTTTAAAGCCACTATTATTCCACTGTGTAGAGATACTACTCTTTCTTTATCCCTTCATGCATCGATGGACATGCAGTCTGCTTCCAAGGTGTATTTATTATGAATGCTGCTGCTATAAACATTAATATGCATGGATCTCTATAATATGATATCTTTAGCACTTTTGGGAAGGTACTTAGAAGGTGAATACCTGGGTCAAATTGAATAACTATTTTTTAATGTTTTGAGAAATCTCCATACTGATTCCAATTCCACCAACAATGAAGAGTTCATTTATCATTACAACCATGGCCAGCATTTGTTACTGTGTCTTTAATCTGCATTTCTCTAATGTCAACAGACGTCAAATTTTTTGGCCATTTGTACTTCTGAGAAGTGTCTATTCAGTCTCTGCCCATTTCTTGATTGGGTTTTTATTTTGGGGGTCTATTTTTTTTAGTTCTTCATATAGTCTCAATATTAGTCCTGACAAATATTTTGCCATTTTGTATGTTGTCTCATCACTCCATTGATTGTTTCCTTTATTCTTTAATTTGATATGTCTCATTTGTTGATTCTTGATGTTATTTCTTGTGTAATTGGGGCTCTGTTCAGAAAGTCCTTGCCTACAATGACCTCAAGAGTTTTGTCTATTTTATATTCCAGTAGGTTAAGTGTTTCTTTTTTAATATTTAGCCCTCTGGTCTATTTTGATTTTAGTTTAATACGTGGTGAAAGATATGGGTCCAGCTTCGATTTTCTGCATATAGATTACCAGTTTTCTCAGCAGTATTTGCTGAAGAGGCTGTATTTCCTCCAAAGCATATTATGTTTTTGGCCCCTTCATCAAAAGTCAAATAGTTGAATGTGTTGTACATGTTTCTGCATACCCTAGTAGGTTTCATTGATCTACATGTCTGTTTTTGTGCCAAAACCATGCTGTTTTTTTTTTAATCACTGTAGCTTGTAGTGTAACTAGAAAACAAGTATTGTGAAGCCTGCTTTACTCTTGTTTTTATTATTTGGAATCTCTGGTGGTCCCATATTAATTTTCAGACTGTTTTCTGAATTTCAGGATTATTTTCTCTTGTTCTGTGAGGGATGCTATTGATATTTTTATTAGGATTGCAGCATATATAT